>NC_070606.1:53382142-53683928 GCF_027172205.1 Podarcis raffonei
AGACCATGATATATACATGAGATTGGGTTGTCAACATAGTTCCCATGAGCCCCAGTGTGCTGGTCAGATGCATCCACAAAAACGTCTCAGTAAATATCCCCTCAAAAATCCACAATTCATGAGAGACAGTTCCTCCTGCTGAGTTTTATGTTTGTACTGATGTGGCGTCTCCTCCACCAAACATACTGGTAACTACTTAAACATGCTTTCATTTCACTGGATGCCAGGATTGGAAACTCAATCTCTCTTCTCTTGTGAACAGAGAGAAAATGTGAAGGATTTCTCTCTGTGACTAAACACTGGTGTGACTAAACACTGGTGGGCATGCTTGCCTCTTTCTGCTGTTTTCAGTGTGGCACCATTTTTATTTATGAGGAACCCCCATGGCAACAATTTTCTGACAGACACCCATAGCACTTTCTCAGTATGTCACTTACCTGAAAAGTTTGGCCTGAGGCATTGCTTGGAGGGATAAAGGCAGAATGGAAAATAGAAACAGCTTGTAGCCTATGTGGGATGAATGAGCTGTATCATAGGAAATATATTTTTAGTCTTTTTCAGCTGCTGATCACCACTGACCCAATGGCAAATATAGATCAGGGATTGCAGATATTCACCAAACCAAAAGCTTCTGGGAACAGCAGACAGTGCTTTATCAAAAGCCAAATTTGAATCCGCACAGTTCAAATCATGCTCAAGGTGGCTTATAACATGAAAAAATAAATAGCAAAAGTAATCATAAACTATAAATAAAATCCTGCTTATTTAACTTATATGCAGAATTCATCATGCGAAAGGCTGGGCTGGATAAATCCCAAGCCGGAATTAAGATCGCCGGAAGAAATATCAACAACCTCAGATATGCAGATGACACAACCTTGATGGCAGAAAGTGAGGAGGAATTAAAGAACCTTTTAATGAGGGTGAAAGAGGAGAGCGCAAAATATGGTCTGAAGCTCAGCATCAAAAAAACGAAGATCATGGCCACTGGTCCCATTACCTCCTGGCAAATAGAAGGGGAAGAAATGGAGGCAGTGAGAGATTTTACTTTTTTGGGCTCCATGATCACTGCAGATGGTGACCGCAGTCACGAAATTAAAAGATGCCTGCTCCTTGGGAGAAAGGTGATGGCAAACCTAGACAGCATCTTAAAAAGCAGAGACATCACCTTACCAACAAAGGTCCATATAGTTAAAGCCATCATTTTCCCAGTAGTGATGTATGGAAGGGAGAGCAGGACCATAAAGAAGGCTGATCGCCGAAGAATTGATGCTTTTGAATTATGGTGCTGGAGGAGACTCTTGAGAGTCCCATGGACTGCAAGAAGATCAAACGCATCCATTCTTAAGGAAATTAGCCCTGAGTGCTCACTGGAAGGACAGATCGTGAAGCTGAGGCTCCAATACTTTGGCCACCTCATGAGAAGAGAAGACTCCCGGGAAAAGACCCTGATGTTGGGAAAGATGGAGGGCACAAGGAGAAGGGGACGACAGAGGACGAGATGGTTGGACAGTGTTCTTGAAGCTACAAACATGAGTCTGACCAAACTGCGGGAGGCAGTGGAAGACAGGAGTGCCTGGTGTGCTCTGGTCCATGGGGTCACGAAGAGTCGGACACGACTGAACGACTAAACAACAACATAAATAAAACATTAGAAAATACACAACCAAACTAAACAATTTACACGTACATCACAAGATCTAAAATAAAGATTAAAAAACAACATAAACAATACCAACAACCCTCCCCAAACCCCTCATACAACCTGTTAGCCCAAGAGTCTTTCATAGCTGGAATCGGGCACCCTCCTAGACCAGGTGGAGAAGGCCTGCAATGAAGGGAGCTGATCCATAATCCATTTTCTACAGTTCCAGTTGGGGGTATCATTCCTAGCATCACCCCTAGGAGAGTTAACAGTGTAATCTTAAAACTTGCATCCTTGCAGTCCAGTGATGCCACATAGTCTATACCAGTTCTGCTCTGTTTTTGGTGGTAGCTTACTAGGCAATGAAATGTCTTAGAATCATTCAGCTGCTACCAAGGCAGGGGGGAGCTTGGGTTCAATACATGCATGAGTCATTGGTCTCATGCAGAGGATAACCAGCCTTGGAAACTGGATGAGTGGGAGGTGTATTTCTTTGGACTATTCTAAATAACCTTTATTTGATAATGGAGGTTCTCTAGAACAATTAGGACTTGCCAGCAGTCCTAATTTGGCCCACGAGCCAACTTACCCTAGTGACACTCACCTGAATTCACAAGACATGTTAGATAAAGCTGTGGCAGCAATGGAACAATTAGAAGCCAGTGCACTCCTGCCATTTAAATTTAAATTTGGGTTGTTATCAGGGTCATATTGGGAGCTCTGATAATCAGCATGGCTTGCATCTGGTGCAACTTCAATTTGTTGCCCAAGGCAAGCCATGCTGCCAGGGTCAGATCCACTTGGTAACTTGGAGCTTCCAAGTGGATCGATATCATGGCTGCGATTTGACAGAAATGTCAAGAGTGCTCTGAGTGCGACCTGCATTGTGTTCTTTTTAAGTTTGGCACTGAATGAAAGCCACACTACTTTGCTCAGGGGTCAGAGCCACTGACGTCATATAGTATTGGGTGACTGATAGATGTCACCCAGTTGCATCTGGCCTGCTGGCAGAAGGAGGTTCCCCATTTCTCCTCAGAATGAAAATGAGCAGGAAATTTGAACATTCCTGCAGATAGATTGCAATTCTATTAAAATGCTCCTTTAACCCCTTTTTATCTGAACTCCTGGTTTTCTAACAAAACTGCGCAGATAAAAAAGTTTATCATGGTAAAGCTGTGTGTGTATATATCCTTAAAGGATTTATGGAATTCATATTGTGGTTGCTTGGAAAGATTTTGTTACTGGAACCAACACGATTCTCACTCTCAACTTTGTAATTTTTCATTGTGATATGTGTGGAATACATCATGGAGTGTGATGCTGGGTTTATGGTCAAAAGTGCTTTAAAGAGAACCATCCTGGATCTCATATAATACCATTTCAGCTATAGATATGTGCTGAGCCTTTTCGACCCAGTAATGTTTTCCTGTTAAGCTTTTGTATAGCAGAGACATCATCTGCTTCTGGGTTAAGGGAGGATTGGGAGTCTTTTCTGAAAAATCAAGTTCTAAAGCTAGAGATAGGATGTTCTTCTACCTTTAAATCAGGCTCACCCAAACAATCAGTCAAAGCCAAGGGATGTATATTACATTACTCTTAGAAAACTGTATCAGTTCACTCTGAATTGCACAATTCAGATTGCTTTCCAGGAGGGCAAGAAGGGTGCTGAGAGGCAGCACAGTCATGGCTATAGCTTTGTGGGGAACAATGACACAGAAGCTGCCAATTCATGGGACTATCCATTTTAACAAATGATTACCCATTAAAAAAAAAATGCATTAGTTTTAGGGCGAACTAAACATGACTTTTACCTAGTAGTTTTGTGATGTGTGGCTATGTGTGTTTTTTCTGTAGAAGGTAAAGGTAAAGGACCCCTGGACAGTTAAGTCCAGTCAAAGGCGGCTATGGGGTTGTGGTGCTCATCTCACTTTCAGGCCGAGGGAACCGGCGTTTGTCCACAGACAGCTTTCTGGGTCATGTGGCCAGCATGACTAAACTGCTTCTGGTGCAATGGAATACCGTGATGGAAACCAGAGTGCATGGAAACGCCATTTACCTTCCCACTACAGCGGTAACTATTTATCTATTTGCACTGGTGTACTTTTGAACTGCTAGGTTGGCAGGAGATGGGACAGAGTAATGGGAGCTCACCCCGTCGTGGGGATTTGAACCTCTAACCTTCTGATCAGCAAGCCCAAGAGGCTCAGTGGTTTAGACCACAGCGCCACTTGCATCCCTTTCTTTTCTGTAGAGTTGTGGTCTAGGAAAAGTAGGAATTTTCCAAGCGTTTCTCAGAGGCAGGGCTCGCCATTAATAGTGGTAGCAACACAGCTTCTTTGTTTTTCCCTAAAATCAAGTGTCTATGGGTGGTGCAGTGTAAATGCACCAGCACACATGCCAATTTGGTTTGTACTTCACTGAACTTGCCGCTGCCTTAACCCCAGCAGCAGTGACACAGCTACTGGGAGAAAGGTTAAATGCTTCCACCCCATTACCCACTACTGAACATAACTCAGTGGTAAAGCACATGCTTTCCATGCAACAGGTTCCGTATTTAATCCCTGGTATCTGCAAGAAGAGTTAGCAACAGCCCCTGAGGGAGGCCATGAAGAACTGCGGCCAGTCAGGGTAGACAATAAACTGAGCTACACAGGTTAGTGGTCTGATGGTATAAGACTGATTCATTTGTTCAAAATTGTTTGTTCAAAATTCATTTGCTCCACTATACCCCACTCCTGTCTTATCCATAAATGTAACCTTTTCTAATCATAATAATTTATGAAACAATTCAGTGTGTTTAGATATTCACATGCATTATTTCATTGTCCTTTGCACCAATCCTGTGCTGTCCCCCGGAATTGAAAATATGGGGCTAACATGGCAAGACATTGGCTTTTACTAGCATTACATGCTGAGGTTTTAATTGGGATATTTGTTTGGGGTTGTTTTTGAACCACACTTTACTTCTTGCCACTTCACTGCACTAGCTCTCAGATGTCTGATTGATTTTCAGTTTGGTCAAGTTTCAAAATTTATGGTTTGATTTACAAACTCCAGAAAATCTGGTACATAATTAGTGAAAACAGCAATATAAGACAACATGTAAACAGCCTGTGCAAAGATTGCCAATCTGGAAATATAAATTGGCTGTTGTAAACAAAATGTAAGTACAACGCTTTCAATGCTGACCTTTCGGGCCTGGGGGAGAAAAAAAATCCAAACATTCTATCAGATGGGAGTTAAAATGTAATCAACATTCATACCGCAATCCTCCCTCCGGCAGCATAATAATTTCAGATTATTGGCCTCTTCCCCTTCTTTTCTTCATATGGTAGTGCATGAACATTAACTACAATTATCCGATGAAAAGTTTCTCTCTGTAAAGATATATTATTATGCATTTCAGAGCACAACAGAATGACTGTATCAGCATAACAATGCTTATAATGGCTCTGTTGCATTTTTAAAGACTTGAGGCCTGATATATAGCCAGGAAGATATGTGCATGAAAACAAGGCTGAGAAACAGCATGGCACTTCCATCTCTCATTTTGTTTTTCTTCCTGTCTTTCCCTTGGTGAGCTTGAATTTCACATACTTCTGACAGAGGCTAGATTTGGGTTGACTATACAACTACCTCATTCGTAGCAATGAGCTAGTTTTTTTTAAATTTCCCAATACAGAATTGTTCATGCTCGTACTCAACATTCTGCTTTCAATCTAGATTGGTTGTAGATCCTGCCAGTCACAAGAATGGGTGTGGTTGCTTGATACATGTTTTTAAATCCCTCCCCTTTGATTAGCTTATCTATACCTTTTCCCTCCCTGCACCTGCGTCAGGGAAATGAAGAAGGAAGTGGTGATTGCAATCTTAGTATATGTTCACCCACAATGTCATTGGTCAGGTGTGGATACATGGTTCCCTCCAATGTCAAAACCACCTATGTCTTGTTTCAAATGGACACACTGTGGGATCATGCAGAATTTATCTGCAACAGGATTTTGTTCTTTGAATGAAACCAGTTTCTCAAGAAGTTCTTTTCATGGCCAAAAGGTAGGCAGTAGAGCAAGAGTCTGTGTGGACTACATAAAGAAGTATTTAGTCTCAACTGATTCTACAATAAAATGTTCACAGCTTTTGGTTCACATACCCTTAACTTTAGAGCTGTACTTTCCCCATTTTTCCTCTGTAAGGAAGATAATGTTCAAGGATATTATGCTCTTAAGACCTCCCCTGAGTCCCCTCTTCTTTTTAAATAGGAATTTGTGCTATATAGAAGGAACAGAGCCATCTGTGAAGCCAACTCAGGATGAAGTATACATGATTCAGTAGGAACCCATGTTGGAATGGGCCCTGTGCCCTACTTGGTAGAAAACAACCCACAACTTGCAAGATGGTCAGGAGACACACCTCTGAGTCTTCTGTATTTGAGGGCTGTTAAGTCCTAGTTTTAAAATAAGGAAGTATGTTTTTTAAAAAAGAAAAGGAACAATAACATGAGAGAAGGTGGGGCCTAGAAATTGTCCATCAGCAAAGTGTTTTATACACACACTCAGGCAACTTAGGATGTGTTAGCACCTTAGTGACAGCAGATGGAACAGGCAGACATCTGGTCATAATCTTCCCAACTATAGGGAGTGTATTCCTATTAAATTTTTCTAAATTTGCATCTATCCATATAAATAAGCATGTGAAGATTTTATACAGATCTGTGTCTTCTTTTACTCTCTCTGTGTGTGTTGTACTAATTCTTCTTTAGTGATGCATAATTTCTATTCCCTTTAATGACTCTCATGCAAGATCAAACAATAAGTCATAGCATTTTTTGAGTTATTTAAACAAAGTGACAGTTCACAAGAACGTAAACTTCATGTGAAGTTTCCTCTTTTCCCCTTTGGCAGAAATTGCTTGATTGACATTACATATTACATTTTCTATCTTAATAATACTGATTGCTTTGCTTCCTCTTCAGTATCCCAACTCCAATACCTTTGTAGCACTCTGAGAGGGTGGAAAATAGTCATTCAATGACCTTCTCATTCTTACGAGCCTTAGAATTTTATTTATTGTGTGTGTGTGTGTAAGAAAGATTTGGTATTCTAAGCAAAGATCAAGAATATCTACTTTTCGCATATCTTCCCAGAAAATGTAATATGTATATTAAACTAAATGTAGCCGAGCTATATAACCATCTAATACCTGGAGAAAAAGATTTGATCATTCATGCAAATTATTTCAAATACTTAACAATTACGCTGTAAGATCCAATCCATTAAGATGCCTTTGTGAACAATAATTCAGTCAAATGGAGAACTAATTGCCCATTCACAGAGAGCACTGAAGGCTCCCTACTTACTCAAGCTAGTATTATTACCTGTGCCTCAATATACACCTCAAATCCTTGTCCTATGGCTAGTTTTACAAAACAAAGCAAAAAAGTAATTGTGTCACCACAAGCATTTCTCTATATTTAAATTTCATTGGAAGGCTGCTGTTTATTGGCACTGTTTAACTGGGTTTCATTTCTCCTTTATATGGGATTTAAAGACTAAAACTGTCCTACTGATAACCTATGCATGAACCATTCTGCATACTGTTTTCCTAATCCTATTGCAGCCAATGGGACTGTACTGAAGTAAGTGGGCAGTAGATTACAAACACCGTAGAAGATTAGGCTCACTGGAGAGTGTATTACACTGTTCTTTCAAGCTGGACCAGGTAAAGAATAATAGCAAAAACAGGAGGAGAGAAATGAATAACTCCAGAAGTGCCAGCAAATGCATACTTCACGCAACATAAAAAAGAGGAGCTGTTGATGAAAATCTGCTCACTCTCACATCTTAATGCAACATGGTGTCCTAGGATGCTGCAACCATTTCAGAGAATCATAGCTTCTTTGTGATCTTCTTGTTACATTATACAACCAGGGCCTTTCACACATTTTCGCAGTCCCCTTGCCATATTGCGTAGTAGTGAGTGTCTCTCAACTCTGTACATTTCTCGTTATATATTGTGCATGTGTAAATAATGTTTATATCCCATCTGTTCTCAGAAGGTCCTGTGAGATAAATAGCCATTAACAAACAGAGAAGCTGATAATAAGCTCATGACACATGCGACCACTGCCCTCCCTTAGTCCAGCATTAATGTTTTGCCCGGTAGATTACAGCAGCTCTCAACAGCTTCATTCCAGGCAGCTGGTTATGTTGAAATAAATCAGGGTTTTGTTGACTCCAGGCTTTTTTTCAGTGGGAACTTGCCGGAACTCAGTTCAAGCACCTCTCAGGTGGGCGCTGCTGCCATTAAAAGAGAGCAAGGGAGTTTGTGATGAGTTCTAGTACCTCTTTTTCTAGAAAAATAGCACTGCTACCCATTTTCTAACCAAAGTATCCACCAATTCAGGCTCAACATAAAAATGTGTTGCATAATCAGTAGTTGATCAATGGGGGGAAAAGATGACTAACTGGTTCTTGAGTAGAGGCATTTAGTCCACTTTTTATGACTGACTGGCTACACCCAGTCACAAGGACAGTGTTGTTTTGTGGAGCACCAAACCAGTCTATGCTCCATGGCAACTTTACATTGGTCTGCTATCATATATACAAGAAAATAAGCCTATGCAAATATCTGGTTTAAGAACGATGCAGTACAGCAGAACAATGGTCTGGTTTGGTTTCATACCTTGGTGGCGAGGGTCCTGGATCCCTCCGAAATAAATACACAAACACAAGTATCTTGGGTTAATGGGATAAAAAAGGCCACAACTTTTTATTGGTTCCAGATGTGAGCGGTTTGGCTTAGGCAATTGGGTGAAGCAAGCCTATAACCTGACTCCTGCCCGACTGCAGGAAGTCTCTTTAAGGGTCAACCACCAGCAGGGGGAGCCCTATGATGTACATCAATTGACCCCCCCAAGGGTCACCATTGGGGGCGTGGCATGGCCCTAGCCCACGCCTGGGCTTCGGACAGGAACCACACTCCCGGATCCCTTTAATGGGATACTCTTACCATGGAGGGGGCAGGTGGAGGCAACAACCTCCCCCCCCAAAGCAAAAGGAGGCTGCCTCCCCGACCGCGCCACAATTTAAACCGACACTGCCACACCCCCAGACAAACCCAATTGGCTGGTTGGGGGCATGGCACGGCCGGGGATGCCGCTGACGTGGGCAGTGTTCCTCCGCCCACTGCCAGCTTGCTGCGGGCTCCAGATTTCCACTTGCAAAGCAGCTCTCCAAAAAGGAAGAGCTGACTTGCTGTTGAAATGGAACACACAGGATGAAATGGTCAAATCAGCTATGATTAAATGGGCACAGGATATCGGACATGACATTATGTTGGCTGACTGGGAACAGTTATGGACCACCGGTATAAAGTTTACGGCATGTAATGCCTTAAGAGAGAATATTATGAAAATGATTTATAGGTGGTACATGACCCCAGTCAAGCTTGCAAAAATCTATCATTTGCCCAATAACAAATGCTGGAAATGTAATGAAACTGAAGGTACTTTTTACCACCTTTGGTGGACGTGCCCAAAGATTAAGGCCTTCTGGGAAACGATATATAATGAAATTAAGAAGGTGCTTAAGTGTACCTTTCATAAGAAACCAGAGGCTTTTCTCCTGGGCATGGTAGGCCAATTGGTGTCAAAGAAAGATAGGACGTTTTTTATGTATGCTACAACAGCAGCAAGAGTTCTCCTAGCAAAGTATTGGAAGACACAAGAACTACCCACGTTGGAAGAGTGGCAGACGAAGGTGATCGACTATATGGGACTGGCGGAGATGACGGGCAGAATCCGAGACCAAGGGAAAGAGACGGTGGAAGAAGACTGGAAGAAATTTAAATTTTATCTTAAAAATTGTTGTAAAATCAGTGATAAAATGTCATGGGTAAAGCATAGCAGATTTGCAGCGATAAATGATTGGACAAGTGGAAAGAAAAGGGTTAAAGAAAGGGAATTACAAGTAATTTAGATCAGGGGTTGCTGAAAAAGTTTTAAACAAGGATGCAGAAAAGGGAGGCATGGGGAAGTCGTTGAAATTGGGTACAAGAAAATTTTTTATGAAATTATACATGTTTATATGTTTGTTTGTTTGTGTATTGTTGTTTGTAATGTCTTATAATGTATGTTGAAAAGCCAATAAAAATCTTATAAAAACAAAAAACAAAAAGGGAGAGCTGACTTAAGAAACAATCCAGTTTCTGTGGCTATGCCAGCATTCCACCAGGACTTTTTGTGTGAAAGGGAGAATTGCCTCTCCAAATGTGCAGAAGCTATGTAGCAGAGACCTGTGGCCAATTATAAGGTCCCAGCACATGGTCATCCTGAGTGTTCCCAGGCATATGGAGAGACACATCTTCTTCACACATGGCACGAAACACCTGTATAATACTGTTGTGAGCTGCAGAAAACACAGTTGCTGTGGAAAGTGTAGCAGCTCTGGGATACTTAGCTTAATAGTCCAGAAGTACTAGTTAAATAAGAAAAAAGAACGATCCAAAGAACATATTACTGAAGAATAACAATAATAGTTTACAAGGAAATAACGTGGTTAATGAGTCACATAAATACCAAACGAACAGTTCAGGCAAATTAGTTTCAAATTTAATTACACTGAATTTAATGCCAGCAGAACCAGTTTCAATTAATGCAAACTATACCAATGCAAAGGACAGCTCTGGCCCCATTTTGTAACAAATGACTCCTTCCTTCCTTTAATCCTTTCACTCAACCTTGAACATTTATTCTCCTTGCTTCATTTGCAATGAAGTGTGAAATATCCCCCCCCAACAAACCAATTAGCACCCTGTGAGGGGAGGAGGGATTAACAGAGGTCTTGGGTGAAGCAATTTACACCCCAAATTCATATTCTGCCAAGAAAACATATTGTGCCAAGAAAACAGTGATTTGTAGGGTTATTTACAAAGCTGCCCACTCTTTGCATCATAATGCATTTCGTCCAACTGCTCACTATGGCTGCAGCAGGAGTGTGAACTTTGCATTAGCTGTGAAGCGTTTGGTCATGTGGATGCATCTCCTGTAATTAAATGAAAAGGCAGAGACTTATTTTGGGGTTTAGGAGAAGCATGAAAGAACAACTGTATATTAGGATTAGAAGAATGAAGTTTAAATTGTAATGGCTTCAGTGATTCTCTACAGGACAGAAAGCAGACTGATAGGGCTGGTGCTACCATTAGGCAAAGTGAGGCAATCTCCTCAAGTTGCGTCAAGATGACTGGATACTGAGAACTCACAGCAGGGAGAATTCATTGATATGCCAATGGGGGATGGAGGGGGGTGTCAGTGTAGGGTAGTCATGTCTCCTGCTTAACAGAGGACAATCATCTGTTGATGGGGTGTCAGAGAACAGTGCTCTGTCAGAAGGTGTTCTGTATTGGAGAGTAATGAATAGTTTACTCTCAACTATTCAAGTTCCAATTTACTGAGAACAAATAAAAGCCCATTGTAATTAATGTACCCATTATAAAGCTCTGATCATTATTTTCATTTGTAAAATGTCAATTTCCTGTTAACAGCAACATATATCTCATCCAATGCTTTTATGAATGCTGTTTAGGGCATGTTGCTCAGTAATGGTTTGTGTTTTTTAATATAAAAAAGTCAGATTCTGCTCAAACCACCCTGATATCTGCAGGTGTAGGGCTGTATATCAATTCAAACAAACAACAACAACAACAACAACAACAAATAGATGAAAAGGAATTCATGAAAAGGGTCAGGCATAAATCTGACAAGTAAATGAATGGAATCCTGCAAATGAATTATAGTATGGTGCAATGAAGTACATGCCTTATAATAATAAACTTGCTGCAAGTTTGACCTAAAAATGATTTCTTATTTGTGAAAGAGCTGGTCGAGGAAACAAAAGCATGTTCTGGCCAGTCACAAACAGTTAAGATAGGCAAAAAGGATTCTGGAGTCATTGGACAAGTAAATTACAGTTGACATGTACAGCCAAGAGGTTGCCCTGACTGATCTAAGCACCTTGTCCACATCCTCTAGGCTTACCAGCTGAAACTCATCCAAACCAAAGGACTAGATCAGGCATGTCCAATAGGTAGATCGTGAAGCTGAACAACTGTGGCTCCCCTAAAAAAAGCTCAACATTTTACCTCCTCCCTGAAAAAACTCAACAACTTTCACTGAACCCCCCTAAAATGGGCCTTCCTCCTTCATAAAAAAGCTCAACAACTTTGACCTGAACCCCAAAAAAGGGGTTTAGTTTTAACTCTGTGAGTAGATCATAGTCTCTTGGGACTTGGCCACCCCTGGACTAGATCATGCGCCGGAAGCCCCTTGAGATTCATCTGCTACAACAGGAGAGTGGAGTCAAGATCCCGGTGGATGCTTGTGAGGAGCAGTCTACTCATGCATATCAATTTCATCCTGTGGTGCTTTGGTTTCTGGCAGCTGAAAGCTGATGGAGTCTGTATTTTTAGGCACCTGCATGCCCTTAGAGTCAAGGGCGGCAACTTGGCAACATTTCTGTGAAGTAGCTATCCATTTATTGAGGAATAAAGATATCTCAACACTGTGGGAGCTCCAGGTCATCCCATGAAGAAGATTTCTCCAGAAGGCACATCTGGAATTTTGAGGAAGTGCTGTGGGTGCCAGTCACAAAATGGTTGGCATAAGGGGTGCATAGCTGTCAATGTTTCCCTTTTTAAAAAGGGAAATTCCCTTATTCTGAATAGGATTCCTCACAAGAAAAGGGAAAAGTTGATAGCTATGAAGGGGTGTGGCATAAAACTAAATGACTGCCACATCTAAAAGAGCAGAAAAAGAAACAGGTTCAGATAGTGTCAGCCTTCCCCCACCCCCAGTTTGCATTTCTTAGTACAGAAAGTATTGATTTGATGTGTAGAGATCTTTCCCGTTCTACTTAGTTCAAGAGGGGTCTGGAAGGTTTATTTCTGTGTGAAAGAAACAGGCAGAAGGTTTCTAATGTTTGGGTTATTCCTTCTGGGAAGCTGAGTACAACTGGTTTAAACTGGTTCTGATATCCTTTCTGTCAAGGTCATGCTGACTATAATAGTCAGGCCAGGAGGAGCCTGAGTTTCACACTTTCTCTTTCTATCTGTTTGTTGTGGTGTGGTGTTCTGTTCTGGTGTTAAGGTCTAGTCTTATTATAAGTTATTGTTAAGTTTAAGTTAAGTCTGCTGCAACTGGATTTCTTATGGACTGTGCTAATCCTGGATGTATTAGGATTTGTGACTATTATGCTCATTTGCCTTCAGTAGCAGTAAAGCTCTGCTGGATAAAATACAATTGCCTCTGGTCTAATTTTTTTGGGAATCCTGCAACGTGTAGCTACTGCTACACTCCCTGACCTGTACCTCTTGTCTGTTCAAAGCAAAAGGGAGAGTGGGTATCCAGTTCTGCCATCCAATGAAATGTGAACATATCTAAGGGTTCATGTTCAATGTAGGAGAGGCCAAGCCACTGCAAACAGGAATTAGATGGGAACAGCAAGCACTCCCTTATGCATTGTGTATTTTAAGGGAATATTGACTGGTGGACACAATAATGGGTACCATGTTGACAACTTCTGTCCTATTTCATTTGTCCTATGACATTTGGTTCTGTGATGTATAATCCTGAAGCTTAATTTCCACACGAATTCAGTAAAAAAGAAGTCCCTGGAAAACCAGCATCCTATGAGAGCAAACAATATTTATTCCTCCCAGATGTGGATTCCATTGGTTTCTTGGCCTGCAGATCCAATCATTTCTGACCAGCCTCCCAAACACAATGTCAGCAGAGCAATATTCTTTAAATATCAATAAAACAAACTCTTTACACATCTTATTGCTAGTGCTCACAGTTTTCGGCAAATATGCCATTAAACTATAATTGCAGTTAAAACTTTCTTTCAGATTGCACATCATTTAGCAAGATGAACCAGTGTTAATTGCTGGGAATATATTTCAGCTTCTATCACAGCACTGATCTTAAGCATATGCAATGCTGCTTTTTAAAAAAAATGAATGGGGGATATCAGCATACATCAAAGAAGCCAAATTACTGGCTTTAAATGACTTAATTAAAAATTGTGTTAGTAGAAAAGTAATTTTAAAAAGTTTAACAGCTGTGCATCATTATTACCTTAGTCAGAATAGAATGAGAATTTGGATAAAACATGGTAGCATCTTTATGTTTTAGCGCCCAATAATTTGCACAGGAAGTTATGTGGCAACTAGCTAGAATTATAAAACTCAACTAGAATTTAATTACTCAGTTCAAGCAGGCTGACAAATAAAAAAGTAAAGGAAAAAGCAAAATGTGTGTGTCATTTTCATTTGTGTATATTGTGATGAAGGTTGTGTGTCACCTCCAAGATCTGCTGAGCAGGGGCTTCCAGGCGCTCGCCCAGGGCTGTGTTTCCATTGGGGAAATTGAGGCACAATGGAGGCTAGTGTCTTAAAGTAATATGGAACAAGCTTGTTTTCTCCTGCTCTGAAGGTTAGGACCCAAACCAATAGATTCAAGTTACAAGAAATGTGATTCCCACTAACCATCAGGAAGAACTTTCTGGCAGTAAGAGCTGTTTGACACTGGAACAGACTCCCTTGGGAAGTGGTGGACTCACCTGCTTCGGAAGTTTTTAAGCAGAGGTTGGGTGGCCCTCTGCCATGGATGCTTTAATCAATATCCCTGAACTGCAGGGAGTTAGACTATGTGATGCTTGGAGTCCCTTCCAACTCTACAATTCTATAATTCTAAGGCTTTTGTTTAAGAGATCTTTGCTCTCCCTTGAGTGGAGAGGCAGTCTTCAATACTTATGAGGTTCTTACGTGACAGCACTGTTCAAAACTAAGGGTGGTATTCAACTAGATTATACCTAGATTAAATCCACTCAAATTAATGAACATGAGTGAGGGCCACTAATTTCAATAGGCCTGCTCTAAATAAACTTTGTTGAGCCACCCTAAAGGAACAACCCTAGTAAAAGTCAGCATAAAGGTAAAGGGACCCCTGACCATTAGGTCCAGTCGTGACCGACTCTGGGGTTGCGGCACTCATTTGTTTTACTGGCTGAGGGAGCTGGCGTACAGCTTCCGGGTCATGTGGACAGCATGACTAAGCTGCTTCTGGTGAACCAGAGCAGTGCACGGAAATGCTGTTTACCTTCCCGCCGGAGCGGTACCTATTTATTTACTTGCACTTTGATGTGCTTTCGAACTGCTAGGTTGGCAGGAGCAGGGACCGATACTGCTCTGTTATTCAGCATATGGCTTATTTGTCCACGCTGAGCTAACCATACCAACTCAGTCCTGAACGTGCACTAAATGGTTAACACAACCTGTTAAACATAATGAGACTCACACAGAGTTTTTTGCATGCACAATTAGCAAACCACATCACTGCAAACTTTAACAGATGTAGCCTTAATTAGTCTGGGGCTCTTGGGAAACGAAATGATTATTTTCCTCCAAAACAGAGAAATGACAGAGATACCCAGATCTGGTGTCATTACAGATAATCAGATCTTTTCTTAACACCTTCTTCCTGTGAATTAATATGGGGGTGGGGTCCTTTGGTCCCCCCATAAGTTTTTGGACTTTAGGTTGCCATCAGCCCCAAGTCACATGCAATTGTAGTCTTAGCAATTGCCCCCCTTTATATAAAAAAGGTTACTCTATTTTTCAGCTTCCGTAACCCCCAATAAAAACTGATCAGCACAAAAAAAAATCTTATCTGAAAACAATTCATCATAAAGCTGGATAAAAATCAACAACTGAGTGTTTAAAAAATAATAATCCAATCCCCGTTAGCGGGCTAATAGGGATGAAGGGGGTTGTAGTTTAGCAGTATCTGGAGGGCTATAGGCTTCCCATTCTTATGTTATGGCAATACATTTGTCTTTCAGATCAAACTATGCAGAAAAGGAAGCCTGGGATGTTTCAGAAAATGTATTCATATGCTGCAATGAGCACATGGAGGTGGGGTTGATGGGATCGGTGAAGTGTCTCTGCATATGAAATTCTTCAGTTCAGTCAAGCATCTGCACAGATCCTACAGGTATACAATTATATGTGAGTAGGAGAATCTTTGCAGAATGGAAATACTAGATCAGAATTCCTGTATGTAAAAGCTTAAAGGAGGTATTAAGCATAATGAATACAGGTCAGCAGTGCATGTAACTCGCACTCCACACACCATTCATTTTAACTCCTTGATGGCAGCCTTGATAGAAAGATCTTTGGGAAAAGATGGAACAGCTCCAGCCCTATCACATCATATTAAGATGAACATATTAGAAGAATGATAATGGATGCAAATGAATGTCCCTGCAGCATTTTAGGGCTAAAAGAGGTATTTGCCAGAGTTCTCCTTCCCGTGAAATCTTAATTAAGAATAGTGAAGCTTTCTTAGGACTGTGCAACTCTGGTATGTGCCTAATTTTGCTCAGCTATTGAAGATGCAGGCCTATTCTGAATTTCTTTTGAAGCATTCCACATTTTCTTCTGTGCATCACATTTTAAATTATAATTCAACCCAACACCTCGAGCACTTCTGAGAGAATTATTTCAGAGACCATTACTCTGGTGAGTTGAATGGGGTAATTAACACAAATGAGATAACATCCACTCAGCAAACCTGCTGAGATCTAGAGCAACATAAAGGCATCTAATTAACACCTACTTGTTCAATATAGTAATAAATCAAGCTTTTCATGACAACTTCACTTGAGTACATCCTCAGGACAGCACATCTTTCTTCTTTCTCCTCAGCATTTCTTTCTAGATGTAATAATACTAATTATAATCAATGTATGTTTGTATTCAGGCCTTATATCTCTTTATATGCTTTAAAAAAAACCCTTTTTATTGGTTAAAAAAAAGTTGAATATTTTTCACACACCCCCAAAAAACCCACAACCATACCATAAATAGCAACAAGGGAACAAGCCAGAATTCAGATGAATTGAAGATGCACTTTTTACAGAAATAGATTAATTAGAGAGACAACCTGTATTTGAACCAGCAGTTGTTTGGTTAAAGCTATGGAGAGAAGGATGGTGACAAGGAAAGATGGGAAATTGGAGGAGATGGAGCAGTGTGCAAATGGTACAAAAGGGCTAAGGAGGAAAGTCCTAGGGCCAATGAGGAGAATGATAGGAGCCATATATCTTGTACTGTATATGAAGGGAGATAAAGTGTGTGTGAGAGATCAGGAAGTACGTAAATAGCATTTTGCTGTTTACCCAGGGAGCCTGGGTGACTTGTCTGGATGGTTAGACATCTGACGTATGTGACCAATGCCATCTTGTCACAGGAGAGCAATAAAAAACAAAAGAGTGGCCATTATAAACGGGGTTGCTATATGCAACTGTTCTAAGAGATGCTTCAGGCAGGAGAATGGTACTTGGGTGTAGCTGGGACCTTAGGCAGCAAAACACTTATTTTCAGGAGCTCACAGATGGAAAATTGTGTACAGCTGATACAGAAAAAATGTGGTACCACACCAAAGTGCCAGTTTCTCCCAAATGTGTCTTTGGGTCTTTTTTTCCTTAAGCCTTTGTTTCAAACTAAATGTGAAAAATAGGTTTAGTATGGTACCACACCCCTCTAAAATGAGAACAAAGAATCTCTCTCTTCATCTGGGTGGGATATAAGACAAAATGTTCTCTTGGTACAATTGTTAGATGAGTAATTATCATTTAATAAGTGTGGCCTGCAACAAAAAGTCGTAGTATGTAGTGCTTCTGCATACCCTCCATCATGTCTAGTCCAAAAACCAGGCTGCATGTTTTCTGAGCTGCACTCCTGGGCAACTCAAATGATCCATGTGAGATTTCGGCCCTGGAAAAGTGCATTTTGGGGTGCTGTGCAAGATCATGGCCCCTTCTTGGCATGGGCAGAGTTGGCCTTGCTAAAATTACAGGATTCACCTCCATTAAATGGAAGCAAAGTTTTTACTGTGAAATGGAGTTCTGGCAGCCAGCCAGTCAGCTGGCCAAATAAAGTCAGTGATACAGATGGTGGGGCAGGAAAACAGAGCTCTGTACAAAAATCTGGGCTGCCAGCCAAAACACTGACATGGAGCAAAAGCCTCAGGTGCCTCAAAAATAAGAGATTATCCGTCCACCTAATGATGCTTTCTACTTTCACATCACAAATGTGGCCCTGTATGGGCTCACCTCATGGCATGCTAGAACCAGTTATGTGATATGTTCATTAATTAAGGGAAGTAATTGGGCATCAGGTGGATGATTATGGCTTGTTATGGATTTGTTTATTTGGACTTTTGGTCTTGCCTATCCCAAGTGGATTACATATAGTCTGTTGCCTTTGCCACTCAATCACACCTTCTCTCCGGCCACAAAAAAACAAGGTTGAATAAGAACATCTATGGTAAGTACTTTGCTATTGCTGAGTCATCTACTCTCCCCAAATGTGTCGAGAAATCTGTAGTGGGTCAGACTGGACCTTTGTGTTAGGAGATCAGAAAGACACAGCTGTGTGATAGACTAGGGTGACTTTATTAACTATAGGTTAACAACAACAGAACTTAAGAACTTCTAAGCTGCATAAGGGTAGAGAGGCCATATTGAATTTTTCAACTTTCCAATTCCAAAAATGAAGGGTGACAAAAAGTTGAAACATGACTAGGGAATTCAATGCTTGTAAAATTAACACACCCCTTCAACAAGCCAAAGTCATTGCTGCTCAATTGCAAAACCAACAGATGTGGCTGTTCTTTGACCTCACCCTGTTGAAAGAAAAGGAGCAGAAAGCAGAATGCTCAGCTCTGGGCACCTTGCTGGCTGGGTGACCCGAAAAAGCAATTTGTGGCCTACAATGAGGACTCATATTTTGGCACTTCCATCAAAGCCACCCACAACCAAAAAGAAAACGTTATGTTCTGCTACATGCCATCGAGGAACATACCCAAATGTGCAGCAGAGGAGACTGCCGCAATTCTGAAAGTTGAGTGTGCATAAGATAGACATAAATAAATAGATAAATAGAGTGGTACCTCGGGTTAAATATGCTTCAGGATACATACGCTTCAGGTTACAGACTCCGCTAACCCAGAAATAGTACCTCGGGTTAAGAACTTTGCTTCAGGATGAGAACAGAAATCGTGCTCTGGCGGTGCAGCGGCAGCAGGAGGCCCCATTAGCTAACGTGGTACCTCAGGTTAAGAACAGTTTCAGGTTAAGAACGGACCTCTGGAACAAATTAAGTACTTAACCTGAGGTACCACTGTATTCAAAGTCTGATGCAGCAACCTAACTGGGCGATGGAGCTTCTAATGCAGAAATGGGGAACCTGTGGTCCTGCAAATGATGCTGGATAACTCTCATTTCTAAACATTGGCCATGCTTTCTGTTCCTGTTTTAATCAATCATGAATAAATTAGATGCACCCTGGATACTTGTAATTTAAAATGTGATAAATACTATTCATTAGTTTATTATTTTTTAAAATCAGAGCTGGTCTTATAATTGGACAGATTCTAGTGGTTTTCCGCATACCCTCCCCCCAATTAATTTGAACAGAAAATGAAAATGTTTTGAGGAAATTCCTGCAAATAATGGATGTGGGAATGTTTGTGCCTGTCTTGTCTTCAAGCAATGATGACAACTTCTATAGCTGACAACCCTTCATATTCACTTTATCTGTATTAATCATGCAAAAAACAAACAAACCACACAAGCCATCAGCATAAAACAGATGGCAAAACCATCAATGTCGTAGATGTGTTGATCTAGCAGGAATAAGGAAACTACAGAACCTTCCCCCCTCATAGGACTAGCAAGGATCTCAGCTGAATATGAATAAACATGTCAAAAATCTGATAAATGACCAAGGTGAGGTAAGTTGGGCGGAACTCAATGTATGTGAGTTTGAGGATGGTTCAGGCTGAAGCTGGGATAGAAAGGGTAAGAAATGACTCATTTTCAATGAGTTAAACATCTGAGAGATTCTGTCATTTTAACTTGTGTTGTGTTCGGGCTAAGGGCATTTTTCCAGAAGATGTGTACTGAATCTTTTGAGGAACAGTGTGTTGTGCTAGTTTAAGGAGAATATCCAGTTATGTGCTTTTGTCTAACAGCAGTGTAACATGCTTGTAAAGGTAAAGGTAAAGGGACCCCTGACCATTAGGTCCAGTTGTGGATGACTCTGGGGTTGCGGCGCTCATCTCGCTTTATTGGCCAAGGGAGCCGATGTTTGTCCGCAGACAGCTTCCGGGTAATGTGGCCAGCATGACTAAGCCGCTTCTGGCAAGCCAGAGCAGCGCACGGAAATGCCGTTTACCTTCCCGCTGGAGCAGTACCTATTTATCTACTTGCACTTTGACGTGCTTTTGAACTGCTAGGTGGGCAGGAACTGGGACTGAACAACAGGAGCTCACCCTGTCGCTGGGATTCGAACCGCTGACCTTTGTGGTTTAGACCACAGCGCCACCTGTGTCCCATGCTTGTAGTTTTTATTTAAAAGGCATTTTTTGTGTGGTTGACGTTAATAAAAAAGATTTTGCAGGCTCCCATATACACTCATGCTCAGTATGAAGCTGTTGTGAAAGGTGGTTAATTGGAGGGTGGATGCTGAATGGAAAGTTCAGTAAAGGTACATTAAGACATCAGGGTTACTGCATTAGTTTTCCTGATGCTAACACTCCTTTTACACTGCATTACCTGTTGCAGTATGCAGAGCCGTGGCTATCGGGGTGGGGCTAGCCAGGTTTTTTGCCAGAGGGGCACCATTAAGGCTCCCAGCTTGTGTGTACGTGTGTGCAAATGCACATGGGTGTGCCAAACTGGGTCTTTGATCCAGGTGAAAAAAAGCCTAGTTTCACCCCTGCATTATGGAACTGTAGTTTTTTTATTAATGTATCACCTCATAGCAACAAGATAAGTGGATTGGGGAGGAAAGTGGTAGGGAGGCGGTAGGGAGTTCTTCTTTAGCTCAGATTAAAATCTAAGCAAGCGAAGAAACTCAGACGGGCAATGCTTACCCTCTTACTGAAAGTGAACAGTAGGAATTCGTATTCTGAGTCTCGACTTGGTAGCATCTCTACTAGTTTGCTACAATCATGTGTGCAATCATCCTTTCATCAAGGCAGGCAATTTCAATGGAGGAGCATTGAGCTTGCTGCCACAGCTCTGTTTAATGATGGTATATCTCTTATTTTTTGTGACTGTACTTTTTCTTTCATGTGTCAGAACTTTTTCCTGTGTCCTCTTTACAGAAAAAAATAGTTGTTATTTTTTAAAAACTAACACTATGCAGTTGAATAGGACCCCTCATTTCTAGTTTCTGGATCTGGAAGAATAGTTATTGGAAGAAGCCAGAAGAATTCTTAAGGTATCCTTATTTGAGAAAACCAGTTGATGCAATGATGTCTGCCATGCAAAATCTAAAAATAAAATAAAAGTTTAAAAATTTACAAGGAAGGATTAGGAAATATTCATATATCTATTTGTTTTTCTACATCTTCATAAATTTGTTAGAAAGAAACCCTGGCAGTACAAAAGTGTCAGATGCAAAAAAGAGCAGCATGCGGTTTCAGACACTGGTGCCTGCTGCAGAAATTTGTTTCTATCCATTTTCTTTGGAATCAGAAGCATTTAGAGATGGGTATGAGATCTGAATAAAAATGGTACCAACTGTGTCAAGCAATTATTTTTAATCTTATTATTGTCTTTCCCAGCCTATAATGGTGCTAATGATCCTAAGCAGAGAGTGCTTCCTGGCCATTTATAACCATCAGTTTGGTTTGAATGGTGCTTTCTAGTCAATAAATCCACAGAAAGCCTTTCACCTTCAAGACCCTTACCCAAGGGAAAAGGCAGGATGAATATATCCACCACCATCTGTTCCACCACAAAGTTTTAACTCTAGTTTTCAAGGATACTTGAAGCATGGCTGCAGGAGAGTTGCTCCCACAGCCCAGTTCAGCTGTTAAATACCAAACCATAATGTAAGGAAAAATCTCCAGAAAAATGCACCAGTATAAAAAGGGCTTTATTGATTGATTGATTGATTGATTGATTGATTGATTGGATTGGATTTGGTTTGGTTTCATACCCACCCTTCATCACAAAGTCCCAGGACAGGTTACACCAATATATCTATATCTATATATAGATTACAGTACATCAGAAGAAGAGTATAGGTCTTTTCAGCATGTTCCCTGCGCAGCAAAGCAAACAGTTTGTTAATTTTAATTAAATGTCTTCGGATGGCTTTGCCTAGCAAAAATCAACTGTGTATTCTGTGGAGCACCTGGGGTGGGGGTGAGAAGCCACAGCACTCTTTTTGAAATGGGAGATTTCAAGGCCATTCAGGGCAACAGTCGACTCAGCGACATGAAGCGGGTGTTTATGCTGCAAGGCAAGCTGATATATATTTTTTTGTTTGGTTCTCAGTTCTTGTGTTCTTTGTTCACATTCCCATGGCTATAAAAAAATTTGGGAACAAAGTCTGATCAGACATTCAACCCTATCAGGAATCACAGAGAAGTGAACAAAAGGTTGTAGGTGAGTCTGAGAGTTATCATACAATGGCCAAAGGATCAGATTGTGGAAGCACTAAATATTACCTAGGAAAATTGAAACTAAATTGTAAAAATGTCAATGACTCATGTCATTACCTAGAACATTTAGGGCACCACCCTAAATGGTTCTGAGGTCCTCAAGTTCTGAGGACATAAGCCACACTATGCTAGAAGGAGTTATATATGTTGCCAGGAGAAAATATATCTGGTGAAACCTTATAGTATGACTGGCATGGATGTGGTCGTTTCAGTACCAGGTGAATAGTTATTTATTTGTCCATGCATTTAAAGTTTTATAAGTGGATTAGTGTTTGGTGTATTTAAGTATGCATTGTTGTTTAATGATGGGGTTTATGTACACACAAACACACACATGGTATCTGCATTGATGCCCTGGTATCTGTTTCAGTCTTGAATATGCACTGGCAGAATGGCCAAAACAGGGTGAGTTAAGTGTGGGACATAGGAAGAACATACTTAGGCCATATCTTAAATTCCTCCAGATCTCCACATGCAGGTAAGGTCTCTTTTGGCAAAGATCAGACATTCCACTCCAGCCACAGCAACTGTGAAGGCAAGTTCAAAGGTGAGTGAGGGAAACTTTGACCTTGCAGCTCAATCAGTTACTTCACTTCAGTTGGACTTGACTGAATCTGTATCAGTTCAGGCAAGATAATTTTGTGGTGATAAACCAGTGTTGCAAACATCTTGATTTGCTAATTTGAAGCAAACCCAGTTATGGTTAGTGTCAAACAAAAAATTGGTCCTGATGGATTACTGGTCTGGCCAATTATGGAAACCCATGTTTTCAAGAGCAGAGGCATTTCAAATGTTATTTCCGAACAAAGTATTCCTTCAGGATGTGTGTTATGATTTCAGTGCTTACATAGATTTGCAATTTTAAAACAGTCAAATGTCTCTGCTTGTTAGCTTGCCCAGACATCAGAGAACAAAAATTTGTCACAAATTATAACCTGAAAACCAGATTACTAGAACCTAGAAATGCATTTTTACTTAGTGCTTTTGGCTATTTATATTCCTGGTACACATTCACAAGTATGGAGATTTTTTATGCTAATAAATGCACGGTTTTAAAGCAATTGGGTTTTTTGTTAACACATCTCTGTTTTCCTAGGTCTGCATATGAGGGGTTTTTTTAAGGACACAGGAAATTGTGGAAGTGGTACTTGACACTCAAACTTGCATGATAAAAAATTACATAGAGATGTGGGCTGCAAATTGAAACTGAGTAGGTTTATTTCATGGGGCAGCAAAGCAGAAGACTCAACATTTTCCATTAGCACCATTCTATTAGATTAGAAACACAGATTGGCATTGACCTTGAAAAGATGATTTAGAATATGATGGGGTTTCATTCATTATTCAAAATCTGTTGTTCTTCCCTTTTAATGAAGGGCCATTTATTGGTAATTCATTTGCAAGTGTTTTCCCATGCAAGATAATTATTATCAAGGTATACAGAGAATATTATTTGTTCCAGGGAAAGCATGGTGCTCAGAAACAGCTGAGATACAAATAAAGTGCTGATAATAAAGTAGAGATTAGGAATCACCATCAGGTATTATCTTCAAATGCCTGTTAAGCCGATGGTGTTGACACTGGGGATGGAAGAATCTATCCGTTTCGGTTCTTTCAGTTTCTCACATTTTCAATTTTCTCAAGAACTTTAGTTTTTGACTTGTTCAGCTTAAATCCTGCCACATGACCAAATTCTTGAATCAGTTCTAATACTCTTTTCGTACTAGATTCTGGCTCCTGTAACGTCAAAACTAGATCATCCGCAAAGGCTTTCAATTTGTATTGTTTGGCTCCGACCTGAATACCTTTAATCAGACGGTCCCTTCTAATCATATTTAGCAGAACCTCCAGGACCGAAATAAAAAGCAATGGGGAAATTGGGCAGCCTTGTCGTGTCCCTTTCTCTATCTTAAATTCCTCTGTCATCACATTATTAACTATTAGCTTAGCCTTTTGTTCTGAGTAAATTGCACTTATACCATTTTCAAACCCTTGACCAACCCCCATCCCCTGAAGATTTTTCTTCATAAAACTCCAAGAAATATTATCGAAGGCTTTCTCCGCATCTATAAAAATTAAAACTGCTTTCCAAATTCCTGCGTAAGATAGTCACTTTAAAAGCGCCACTCTCCAGGTCTTAGCATGGAAACGTCTTTGCTTTGATCTGTTACAGAAACGGAAGGCGGACTTCCTGTTTACGCCTTCCTGCTTCAGTGTCAAATTAAACCCTTTTTTTCTTCCTTTAGTCCCAATTTCTTAAACTTCACCTACTCACGGGTAGTAGTTTAGCAGCCGAATTGTCACAGGAAAAAGGTCAGCGCTCTCCGGCAACAGCTGTGCGGCTTCACCCCACAGAAGGAGCAATTGACTCTCAGCACCGCGCCACTCCCATTACGCTCCGGAGCCCCTTGCGGGGTTCCTTCGCTAATTTGGGGGGCGCTAATGGTGCCCGCCGAGTCCCACGCTCACAGGCTTCTCCTTCCTGCGATTTCCAAAAGGGTCTCCGCTTTGCCGTAGTGGACAGACCCACTTTCCGCAGGGCTTCTCCCTCCAGCTTAGAAGGAGACTGCCATTGCCGTTGGCACCGCCTCTGGAAGCCCACATTTTCAAACTTAAATTCAGTTCTCCACATTTCTGCAGCAATCTGAATTTTTTAAAAAAAATCTCATGAAAAGTCACCAGCATTTTACTGTGAATTTCTCCTAATAAATTCATTGTTGTGTGAATTAGTCAAAACCGCATACATTTCACAAGCAATCCCCACTAATCTAATGCATTTTTGTATGTCATTTTTGCTCATGTACATGTCCACACTTTCTCTTAATTGACTGGGGAATTGGTTGGGGAATCTTATCGCAAATCAGTGAAGTGCAAATTTTGAAGGATGGCTCATTGTTCTGAAATGTGCAACTGTGATAGATTCGCCTTTAAATGTGAACAGAATCAAATTCCTCCTCCATTCCTAGTTGACACACATCTTCATTACTTGGTGACTAACCTCGAGTCCGGCAGGCATGACTGAGCCATGAGATATAGCGTCATAGATTGAGTTTTCATTCCACCTCTCATCACCTTTGCCAGTGCTTTCCATGGGTGTCAGTTCAGACATGAACTTTCTGCTCTTCAGGTTTATACTAATAATGTATAGAGGTATCCATTTATGCATTGGCTTGTCTGTGCTAAGATGGCAAAATGGAAGAGGTGACTCTGGAGATATCCTTGTCTGGTCTACCAAGGATCCCTTAATGGAGTGCAGATTAAAATCCTCAAAGACTGAATGGACACACTCCCCTAAATTCTTTTATGGCTGGCATCTAGGCTTCTATACTTTGCTGTTTGTTTGTTCAGGATTTTCATGATGTATCAAGATACACTTAACATGGATTTATTTATTGGCCCCAAACTGACTGTTTGGATCATCATGCTAGTGGGTGGCATATTTGGCCTCTACAGCTCTAAGTGTCCCTTTGCCCCCATTTTCTTCCTCAGTACATAGTGGGAGCTTGCTTGACTTGGAAGGTTTATTGACCCGCACTTGTGCACATACTTTTATGTGATTACTTATACTAGCAATCTGTCACGTAAAGAGGCAGGTGCTGGGACTGAAGGACAGATTCCATGTGACCTCTTGCCCCTTTCTCATTAGATCTGACCCCACTGACTCCATTCATGGATGCTGCAGGCTTTTCGACCAGCTGCTTGCCGTTTCAGCTCATCTGCCACTCTTTGCTTGTATTAAGCAAAGACACGGCAGAAACTTTGCCAGAAAACATTTGTTGATGGAAAGTGAACCATATTCCCCTCACTAATGATGCATTTTGATAATGTCGTCTTGTTAGAAATGGCCTTGTGTCTAAAAGGGTCACTGAGTGGAAATGTCTAGAACCATATGTTTTGCTCTGGCACATTCAAGGAAGTGACATGCTACTGTGACCTAAAAATACTGCATATTTTGTTGCTTGTTTGGTGCCATTGGTGGGAAGGCAAAACATATTTGACAGAGAGAGCAGTTGGGGCTGAAAGACCCAAGACCATGCTTCTTGTTGGATGTTTAATCTGATAAATTCCTTAATACACCACTGGATAGCTCAGTTAGTTAGAGTGTAGTGCTGATAATACCAAGGTTGCAGGTTCGATTCCCACATAGGACAGCTACATATTCCTGCATTGCAGCGAGTTGGACTAGATGATCCTCAGGGTCCCTTTCAACTCTACAATTCTATGATCTCCAAAGATTGAAATCAATATGTTTGGGCTAGGAAGCACTTTTGCAATCATGGCACACTGAGAAAGAGCACAAGGCTGTGACATCCCATGAACAGCTCATACAGTCTCACCCTTACTATGTCCACAGAAGATTTATTCTGTGAACTGAAACAGTTGAACAAATTAATTTGATTAGTTAGCAGATGAGCAGAGAGAATGCAATGGAAGGTGGCAATTGTTTCTCGACACTTTGGGGATCTATCCAAACTTAAGGGAGTTTCTCTAGGACCATTTGTGACCAATCCATTAATTTGAAATTAAAGAAGCAGAACAAAGAGATGCCTTAGCTTCAGAAAAAAAGGATACCATCAATTTCTTGACTATATTTCTTCTTTCTTTCCACCTTTCTTTAAGTTTCCTAAACAGAGTTATTGGCAATTAAAGCCTATCTAGGAGCTAGGTTTTCTAAGTCAAAGCAAAATATTTCACTTAGGCCCTTTCAAAACACATTGCAATACAGTCAGGGCCTGGATAATCTAATTAGCTCTTCCAATCAGACTGGCTTATTGTCCTTTTCCCATTATTTATAACTTATTTATAAAACTATTTCTGTGCCACCATCTCATTAAACATCAGGGTGGTATATAACAATACAAACACAATATAGATAATCATTCAGGTGACTGACTAATCAAAAATTAAACAGCTGTAAAGTCCTGTTGGCATAAAGAAATCTTCAACCGTTGCCTGAAAGTCAGAAATGAGGATACCTGCCAAATCTCTGCTGGGAGAGTGTTCCACACCATGGGACCAGCAACATTAAATACCCAACTTCTGTAACATGGCGGACATGTAAAACCAGCCCTTTCTGATGGCACAACCACTCTAAACATCCCTTTGGTGCTCTTAAGCTGTTTTTGTCTGCCCCCTTGAACCCTGCTCCCTTCTCAGTTAGTCTTACTGAGTTAGGCATAATTCCTAACAACTTCTTTCAGAATTACGTTTGCTAAACTTTCCCTGATAATATCATGCTTCTGATAATATCATGTGAGACCTCCCATGAACCTTGAATGCTTCAGTGGCAAGTGCCTTGAGCCCTGGGATATGTAATTCCCCCAGGGTACCTGAGCCCTTAGTAGCTGTGTTACTCTGGAAATGACATGTCCCAAGGTTCTTTGCACCCGAGATGCTACTAAGTCCTGGCACCCGAGACACTGCCTTTGCTCCTGATAAAATGGACTCTACTCCATGAAAGCTCATGCCATAATAAAATTTGTTTGCCTTTAGTGTGCCGTATCCACATAAGCACATCTCGCTCACAAAAGAAAGAAGCAGTCACCATTGTGTGAGCAAAACCAATAGTAGAGACCGAATAAGAAAGAGAAAAAACAAGCAGAAATTACTTTGAGAATTTAATCAAGCTGCTCAGCAGTCCCCAACGATTTCATTATCATCTAGGGGTGGGCAACATGCCACCTGCCTGACATTTAGTTTGCCTTTGCTAGGGGACAGGAGGGAGAGGATTGTGATAGGATCTTCATAATCAAAGATTTATAAGGAAAAATAAAATATTCGTTCTTCTAGTAGTTGAATGGAGTAGACAAACTTCAGAAGCAATAATTAAAACAGAAGCTAAAGGAAAGGAACAAGCTGAGATTGTTGTCGTAGCTTTTAAAACTGAACCCAGCAGTTATTGTTGCCAAGAGATTTCCTGAATTAATTTTATGACTATTGTTCTTACTCTACACAACTATATGCTAGTATCCACCATATCCATGTTGGTGAAACTAAATGTAGCTATTGTTGCATGTCTTGCTGGATCAGGTCAAGGCCCATCAGCTCCACCATCTTGTTTTCATGGTGACCAACCAGAGGGCCGGAGGTTTCCCACACCTGAGTGAGACTGAAAGAGAAATGAATTTGAAAATGCCACCCTGTGACTGAAGTTGGATTTCCATGTCTAGTCTCAGTGCTTGAACCACAGAACTGGTACTGGTACTTGACACAAGCTCCATCCTAGAGCAAATACAGCACTCCCAGTCAGTACCATCCCTGCTTCTGGTAAGTACTGACTGCTCCACTGGAAGCCCATGGAAGAATAGATGGCTGAGTACTTTGCTGCAGGGTATGATAGGCCTCACCATGAAGGGAACTGCCTGTTCTCTACATAGGTGTCCAGCGTTCCACACTTTATTCTCACCATGCAGAGAAAGTGGAATTGAGCCCTTCATTATCCCTTCTGGGGTCAATAACTGCAATTAACTACTGTTGTATAAAGATGATGCATGAATTGAAATAGGAAAATAAAAGAAGAATACTAAAAAACAAAAACAAAAAATAAACTGGATTGTTATTATTTTTTTGGTCCTGCTTTTCAAAAGTGCTGGTGACCAGGAGATGGGTCAAACACCATTTATGGGTATGATTCTACATCATTGAACTTGTATCCCACATTGACAGCCTCGTGCTATTAAATGAGTTATAGAACTGTTAAATAAATAAATAGTGTTAGTGCAAGAAGTTTGAGTGTTGACATTGTTGCCCAAGCAGTAGTGCAACTGATAGTGCAAGTGGTAACACACAAAGCTTAATGGTCACACAGTATAATAATAGCAGTTGTCCTAGGAGTGGCACAGCATGTGCTAGTGGAATTGTTTTTGTGCAAGTGGGTTGCCACAATTAGGTATCACCCTATGCTTGGAAACTAAACTTATTCCCCACCTCAAACTAGAAAGAAAATCTGCTTTCCCCCCACGTTAATCTTTAGCGATGCTGTACGAGATAGTGTTAAATATGATGATGTTAAATATTTACTTTCTATGCTTGTCAATTCTTTTGTTCTATTCTGTGAAATTACCTCCCCAAGTGGTTATGCTAGACCATGAACTTTAACTACCGTCCTCAGTTTCTGCTGAATTATGTATGCCCATTCTTTCACATACCTACAGCCCATAATAAATTTCTTCCTCCCTTTCCTCAACTCTCACAGGGCTCACAAAACTATATAACAAAATTGCAGAGTCGCTTGAATTGGATGGCTCCAGGCTATTCTTCTTCACTCTGTGGGGAAGGGGGAGTTTGGATCCTACTATAACAACTCAAATCATTTGGTAGATTTGAGCAACGTTTATAACACTGCTTTCCTGGTGGCCTCGGTAAAACCAGGAACACAAATACGTAACTTAAGTATATTAAGGGGATGAGAAGCAAAAATGAATAAACAAATGGGGGGAAAAACCCTCTTCCATTTTGATATAAGTAAAACCATAGGTCTGAAAGGGAAATCTCTTCCAACTCCCTGGTTCTCTCTCTCACTTCAGTTATTTGAAGGAAGCAATAGGGAAGAAGTTTCATTCATATTTATCATTTCTGGGGATGTTTAAATATCTGCCTTTGACAAAAGCTGAGGTGAAAACGTTCGGTCGGGCTAACATAAAGACTGGAATTGGACTGGAATTATTAATTTTGAAATATAAGTGACCCCTGTTAAACCATAGAACTTGGGAGAACAAATTTTATTTACAGCTGACTCGGTGTTTTGTTTTTCAATCTCCCTTAATATGGTTTGAATATTGCGATAAATACATTGCTCACTTGAGTTATACAAGAGTTCCAAGTCGATACCAATAGATCTAATTTTGCTATGTAAGAGTTGGAACCATTTGGATTTATTTGTTGTTGTTTAGTCGTTTAGTCGTGTCCAACTCTTCGTGACCCCATGGACCAGAGCACATCAGGCACTCCTGTCTTCTACTGTTTGGATTTATAAGAGTCCTTAAGTAAGTCAGAAAGCAGACTCAAAGGTTGGCAACGAAAATGGCAGCGCAACCCGTATTTTATAGTCCTAGCCCATACCCAATATTCCATTGTGTGTATACCTAGTTCTGCACACATTGTCTCATATTTGATTGAACTTGGGAGCCCCAGGATACGTCTCAAGAAACTTGACTGTATCTTATCTAAGTCACTATTATATGCCTGTATCCATATTGGTATCTCAAAAAGTAGCTGGCACGACACTTTAGCTTGAAAAATCTGAATAGCAGCTGGTATTGAAGTGAAGGCCCAAGACAGGTGTTGATCATCATGTGAGCTGCGCACAGGTGGGCTGAAGCAAGCTGCTGCCATTCCTGTGGAGCCTCCTTTTATTGAGACAAATGCGCAAGCTAGGCAGATACATTTTGGGCTGTGACCTTTACACATCTTCCGTCCTGAGATCGTGGGATGGTACAAAGCTATTTTGGCACTTGTTTCCACAGCGTCATTTTCCCCTTGCACAGTGTATGACGAAGGAGACAAAAGGTCTCAGGGACAAAAGGTTACAGATAGGACTGCTGAGACCGCAAAAGGTCAGACATAGGGAACGATGTTCCAGACAGCTGTGGCTTGTCTGAGGGGGAGTTTGCCTTGCACCCCAGGGTCACGCGTGCAGGCAGACTGTGGCTGCCTGCTGATGGAGAGTGTGCTCCCTCCGGACCTCACTGTCCACTCTGCGATATCCCTACAGGTTTAAATTAGTTACCATGCCAGGCAACTGAAAATAGGACCTGGAGAAAATTCATGTCCAGGTAGAAGAGTATATGGGTGGGAAGAAGGATTACTTGCTGCTTTGGCACAAAAAACAACAACTTAACACTCACTTTTGGAGGTAGGTGCATCTCCCTTATATTTCTTCACTCTTATATTTCTTGTGATGAAATCCAATGCTTGAACATAAGAAAATCATCTTTTGAAAGGTTGGGGCAAACGCTGTTCAAACATAAATTAAATATATCAAAAAATACTTTTGCGTGGGCAAGAGAGTAGAGGAGATCATTGCTTAGGCTTAGTTATTTCACTTATGAATCACTTCCCATAAAATATCCCAAAGCTATCGACCAATCTTTTTTTAAAAATGGCAGTAAAATCATATATAAAAACAGGTTCAAGTCCAATACAGATACAGATTGGGATAAAAAAAAAACCCTTCTTAAATGGCATGTTGAAAAAGGAAGGTCTTCATTAGGCACTAAAAAGATAATGGCACCTGTCTGATATGTAACAGAAGTTACAAAGGGTAGGTGCCACCACACTAAAGGCCCAGTTCTTGTACAATAACTTGCTTGAGTGTATACAGGGTGAGATGATGATGATGATGATGATGATGATGATGATGATGATAATTTATTATTTATACCCCGCCCATCTGGCTGGGTTTCCCCAGCCACTCTGGGCGGCTTCCAACAATACAGCATCAGACATTAAAAACTTCCCTAAAAAGGGCTGCCTTCAGTTGTCTTTTAAAAGTAAAATAGTTGTTTATTGCCTTGACATCTGCTGGCAGGGTGTTCCACAGGGCAGGCGCCACTACCGAAAAGGCCCTCTGCCTGGTTCCCTGTAACCACACTTCTTGCAGCGAGGGAACCGCCAGAAGGCCCTTGGAGCTGGACCTCAGTGTCCGGGCTGGATGATGGAGGTGGAGACACTCCTTCAGGTATACAGGACTGAGGCCGTTTAGAGCTTTAAAGGTCAGTACCAACACTTTGAATTGTGCTCGGAAACGTACTGGGAGCCAATGAAGATCTTTCAGGACCGGTGTTATATGGTCTTGGCGGCCACTCCCAGTCACCAGTCTAGCTGCCATATTCTAGTTATCCTGGTCCCAAGCTGTATAGTGCTTCGTATGCCAGCATCAGCACATTGAACTTACCACAGCTGTCAGCAGGAGCATATGATGTCAGCAGCAGGAGCATATGGTGTCAAAATTATTTTCCAGTGATCAGTCAAGCCACTCATTTTGCACTAGCCGCAACTTTCAGATCTCACTCAAGAGTACATGACAATAATCTAATCTGGAGGTTACCAGCACATGGACAACAGTATATGAGTAGTGTGTATTTCAATTCTTCTCTTCTATAAGTCTCCTAGACCAATATATGAATGGTTAAATTTGTCATTTTCCTTACAATAAGATGGGATAAGGGATACAAATCCAAAGTTCCAGAAAAACATCATACCTCTGTGTTTGCTGCTTGATCAAGAAAGGAAATAATGAAGCATGGCTGGCTGTTGCAATTATTGTTAGTACATCAAAAGAGTAAAATATACTGGATGAACAATATATGCAGCCAAATTGTTTTTGCCACAAAGAGCACAAGGGCTTGCAATGCAAATGAACCCAGTGTAGTAGAGAGAGAGAAAAAGAAATAACAGCCTTTATTAGTTTAACTATTGTGATTTTTCAGAAGGCTGGGATAGAGGATGTTCTTAGCAGGTTATAGGTTATATTCTTTGGTTTGTTTGTTCTTTGCTTCAGATTGTAGCTCAAGTTTTGGTAGGTGGTTAGATGGGCATATAGTCTTCCAAAAGTACAGCTATAGAATTCTGGTGAAATCATTTTGCTTCACTCCTGTATCCTAGAATAAAAATACAAGGTATGTATACAGGACAAACTAAGACCACAACTTTATTGGACAACTGTTCTGCAAACTAAGACCTTTGTTAACTGTCCTACATACCGAATTACCAATGTGCATTAATCACCTCTTAGGTGACAATTTGGGAAACTATTGTTCCTTGTTGCCTTCCTGATTTGGGTGATACCACCCAGTCCTATACTCAATCCTATACAAGTGCGCCTTTGGAGGTGATGTCAAGCTGTTGGAAGGTTGCAGGACTTGCTGTGGCTGTAGAGACTGATGTGGGAGAGACATGTTTTGTTGCAGCTGGGGGAGATGAAGATGTCCAGTTGTGCTGCTGCAGATGCACCATGGCTTTTCTTCTCTCTGCACTCCTCCCTGGGGATAAGTTGAACTGGACTTAATAGATACATATTAAGATTGTACTCTTATGCTTATTACACTGCAAGGGGCTAGGGACTAAGGGTTTATTCATGGAAAAGGTTGCTTCTGTGGAAGGATTTGAAGGAACAGAAAGAGTTGGCATCATGCAGTTCTGCTAGACATTAGGAACAGTGAGGAACAATGGGTTTAGGCATTTCTCCTTTGACTACCACACGTACCTGGAATTTTGCTTGGTAGGACTTTTACTTAGCCCCACCTGAGCCATGTGCCTGATATATAGAACTATGATGAAAACTTGTTGACATTTTGGGGGACTGCTTAAAACTGACTAAAAATCAAGCACTTCTTGACAATAACTCAAGTGAGCAAAACTAAAACAGAGTGTTTCATCTCAACTCCATTATTTCGGTCAAGTGTCTTGACTATTTCTTGCAAACATGTGGCTACTGTCCTCCCATGTAGATTGAAAACCTTCTCCTGTTCCCTGTTGTGTTGTGCTTTTTTGAGGGGAAAGTGGTGGCTGGATTTCCAACTGTATCTCAGAGGGACGATATAATCAAGTATTATCAAGGAACATGCACGAGCTTTGTGAGCCAGAAGAGGAAACAGATGAGCTTTTTCAAAATGCTTGCCAAGAAATATACCAAGCTGATTTTGACAAGCTGGAGGGAATTTGTTCATCACTAAAAACAGACCATCTTTTAATTAACTTTGTATAGCATCTTGTATAGTGAGGTACTTGTCCCTAGATGCTACTTCTGTGCAAACAATACAAAGCATCAAAAATCTGGGAGAGTCACTAGATAAATTTCTTTTTAGATAATGCTTATTTTTCCTGTACATACATTCTGACTGCAAATCTTTGGAGTTTTTACTATTGACAAATGAAAACTCCCCCGCTAGAATAAAACTGAGAGCCTACAGTGAGTGGTTTGCACCTGGTATATTAGTACAGCAATATGGTAGCTTATTGTGGAATCATTGTGTATTGGGGTATTTGGGGAAGAACAAGATGGATTGTTCACATTACTTCTATGGCTCCCCATAGTACAATTGGCATCAACTGTTCTTGAAAGTTGCTAAGGAAAGTGTTTTTTCATTTGTAGCTTGTTCTAACAGTAGAACAACAAAAAGTGACCAAGAGTACATCTGAATTATAAACTATATTGAGAAATGCATTTAAAGGAGGCGGGTGAAAAACAGAAGGAAACTTTGAATAGTATTTGTGAACTTGTCAAACAACAACTACTAACAACTCTGAAATTTGGCTGAAGCAGTAGCAACAACAAAATCAGCAGCTATTATTCAGAGCAGCTGTTGATCATCCCATCTGTCCTTTATCTCGAGAGATTCTACTCATCAAAAGATGAAATCAAGTTTGTAAACTACAGGGCTACTACTGAATATGGATCCACACAATTTTTCTCTTCATTAATATGGTATCCATAATCGGGTTACCAGAACTGACTCCTATAAACATGTAGTCTTGTAAGTGCCACTGTGTTGTGTCTTTGGTAAACGTTCCTTGAATATCTTCTCTAGTTGGGGAGCCCATTTGTCAGGCATTGGACATCACCATCATGTCAGGTGAAGTGTTTCTCTTTGCAGATTGGCTTGAATTCAATGCAAATTGCTCCCCAGGACAAATTAGGTCTACTGTTAGGTCTAATTTGGCTTACGGGTCAACAGTTGACCACCATTGCTCTAAAGTAAAAGAAAAACCTCTTATTATTTCATTGATAAACTAAAGCTATTCTCATATGTGTTGCAATCTTTACCCTCTTTGCAATATGTCATGACTAATTTTGTTGAGATGCATGTTGCAAAAATCATTCCATTTCAGTTGGGCCATGCTTTATAATGTAAACCCATGCAATGGCAAAGTACGCCAAATAATCTTACTAATGGTCATATGACATCAATATTTTATAGTAGCATCTTATGGCTTCAAGGTTACTCTAAGTTCTCTGGAGGTTTGGAGAGCTGACTCATTTCCTAAGGTGTATGAAATATTCAAATATGATTTCGTATTTCAGTTTTATTTTATTTTTTTGCTTTATTTACAATTCAATAGCAGGAAACCAGGAGCTTGTAGGGGTGGGGGTACCTCTGCATCTATGTGAAGACTTTTGACTTTAGTGGAGTTGTACCTGCATGAAAATGACATATCTTCACAAGAAACCAAACCAAATGCACTTCAGGCTTGCTCCACTTTTAGTTTAGCTGAGAACAGCTGCTTTACTATTCTGTAGTTTGAAGGCATTTCTACCTGAGAGTCTGCAATGTCTGTGTGTGTTTTGCAAAGTGCCACTGTCTGTTCTGATTACCAGGCAAGGCTTGTCGAGGAGGAATGATCCTGAGGGCAGAGAACAGTGAGAAACAGCAGAGATGGACCAGTTGGCAAGCAATATCCCCTGAATACAAAGTACCCATCATCAAGTAGTACCCAGAAACTGTTCCTGAATGAAAGGAACTGCCAGCATATTTCATAGTTTCCTATTGGATTTTTTCGACTCTCTGAAAACTTTGTTTACAAGTTAAATAAGTGCTAGGAAAAGTCCAAATAACCAGGATTGTTAACACTGCACAATACAGTTGATCCATGATATTGCCTTATATATGTCAAAATGAAATCGTGTTTGACAGAAATCACTTTTCATATTATTTCCTCACCAATATGTATTTTTAATGGCAATACATGCAACTCTGAAAGTATGAAAATTGAACAGTGTTTATATACAGTAAGGGTCAGGCAGTGCCCATAGTCCAAGCACTGCCTATTCTTTGGTGTAGAAGGTGCCCATTGACCAGGGTAAAACCAACCCTGCAAGGTAGAAGCTGCCAGCATTCCTGTTGGCCCAGCCATCCCGAACCAGGAAAATCTCAGGCTGTACATTGGGAGTCTTTAGGATTCAAGAAAAGCAAGAATTAAACTGCCAGAGTCTTGACTAGCAAGTCTCAAATTACTCTGAAGCAGGCAAACTCCTCCTCCCCCTCCTCCCCCACTCCTCTTCTTCTTCTTCAATTCCCAGAGTAGTTTAACAACCAATCCCTCTTCCCAGGGAACTCTAGGAATTATAGCTCTGGGAGGGGAATAGGGGTATCTTAACAATTCTCAGCAATCTTAGCAAACTACAGTTGGCATGTTTCTTTGGGGGAAGCCAAGACTGTTAAAATGGTATAACAGTGCTTTCAATCTATAGTGTGGATGTGGTCTTAGAGTCACTAATAGAGTTCTGCAGCCTTTATAAATGATTTCCACTTTTCAGCACTCTAATATTTGTGACTTGTAATGAATTCTAATATTTATGAATATTTAGGCTGTTCTTCCATTGGTATTTTCTAACTGTGAAGTAGCCTGTATGAAATGAAATAGTAAAAATTCTGGCAAATGGATAACTTATAGCCCCTTCATGTACAATGGCCATGAAATGGTGTAAGTTTATCTTAGAAGCATCACACAGAGAATGCTGAGGTATGATCTAGAGCTCAAAACATGCAGAGAAACAGGCTATAATAAGTGAACAAAATTTCACTATAGTTGGGATTGAGATGATAACAATAGAAGTGGATAGAGATGAAAGTATGAAAAATTCTGCTTGTGGGGGAAACATTAGATTGACTCTAGATTGAGCAACATTGCAAAATAATTCTTAACGTAAGATAACACCAAACCAGGTTGCTTAGAGATGCCACCTTTGTATTAGAACATTTTATCTTAAAAGGAACAGAAATAGGGTTCAGAACTATCAAAGCAAAATAACTTGTGGATTCAGCACAGGAAAAGCATCTAACAATTGTTTACTTGTTTTGTAGTTTTGCTCTCTCTCTCCAAATCCAAGCTATCTTCAAAAAATAGTTTTATGAATCGTTTCTGCTTTCTTTAGTGATGTGTCTGAACATTACAGAGGGGATTATTTTTAAATTAGCTTTTGCATCATGTTAAGGACTGGAAGTTTTGTAGAAGTAAAACACAATGATGAGTTTGGTCCTGAAAGGATGGAGCATTGCAATAACTCAAATACCCAAAACAGAAATATGCCACTACAGAGACTGATATTTACACCTTAACAGCCTCCTCTCTTTATGTGGATATTTCTGCACTTGGGTAGGAAATGGCAGAAATGCCTATCAATCAAAATATAAAGTGGCTGAATTCCTGCAGGGTTTGCTAGGAATGGATAAACAAATTAATATTTATGTTGCATAAATGGAACAGAACCATATTAGTTATTTAATGTTCAGAACAATGATGGAACCATAGATTTTACATTTTCAACACTTTTTTATTCATTTTTATATAAACTGCCTTGATTTGTTTATTGGAGACATTCAGCAAGATATAATAGGGTCTGACCCCTATTATAGCCTATCTATTTAGGAGTCATTTTTAGCTGCTGAAGCTCTCAGAACTGTTTCCAACTTGCAACAATAAAAACTCTAATAAAATCACAATTTAACAAATGATAATAGTTACCCTGTACTTAATAAAACTATGATACCAGCTCTGTCCTACCCACCCACTAGCATATGGGGGAGGGGAAGCAATGGGTTGAAGGAAAGTCTGGGTCTCCAGGCCCACTGCATTCAGGTGTACACATAGACATTGTTACTGATTGCTCATCAGTTGTACATTATTCAGGATGTTTTCACCTTCAGCCAAGTGTGTGACAATGAGAGATGCCAGTGGCTTGGGGGGCTGATTATTCCATTCATTGATTGAACTTGTGGAGGAAATATGAGAAGGGTCCTTTGCCTTCACAGTGCAGCTGGAGGGGCTCCTGTGCTTGTAAATTTAACCACTCTGTCTAAAAGGGGAAAAGTTAAAGCTGGTTTTGGATTCCCCATTCTGGTGAAAAGTGAAACACAAAGCTTTGTTTTACACAGAGCAGTTTGGAGTGGGAAGCCTGGATAGAAGCAAAGTGAATACAGAGCAACTCAAACTTGTAGGCATTAAAAAAAACATACACAGATACAAATATTGTCTTGTAAGTACCATCTTCGTACTTGGAGATAAATAGGGCTATTTTATCCAGCCCACAGCTTTATGGGCTTTTCAATGGAGGTGGTTCAAAGTTGATTTAAATAGCTATGAAGGGGGGGAGGTTTAAAAGTTCACCCAACAGCTCCCAGAGTCTTTTACTGATAAAAGCTGGCAGATATTTTCATCAGTTGAGGCTTTTTATCAGGGTAATTTGGTCATTAGAGCTCCTACTCACACAGCAGAGACTCAGTTGAGACTTGACCCGGCGCCATCTTTCAAGGCCAAACAGATACTCAGATACAAATATAAGGTGAATCTTGGTGGCCATGCACTCGCCTGGTATTTATGCCCTTTCCCATCCTTAACATTTTGCATGCTGTAGCTGATTGGGAATAGCTGGGCATGGCCTTTTTTGCCTTACCTAGGACACTGCTATGGGGCGTGGGTGGCCCTGTGGTCTAAACCACTGAGTCTTGGGCTTGCCAATCAAAATGTTGGCGGTTTGAATCCCCACAATGGGGTGAACTCCCATTGCTCAGTCCCTGCTCCTGCCAACCTAGCAGTCTGAAAGCACGTCAAAGTGCAAGTAGATAAATAGGTACCGCTCCGGCAGGAAGGTAAACGGCGTTTCCATGCACTGCTGTGGTTTCGGTGTTCCGCTGGGCCAGAAGTGGCTTAGTCATGCTGGCCACATGACCCGGAAAAACTGTCTGCGGAGTGGACAAACGCCGGCTCCCTTGGCCTGTAAAGTGAGATGAGCGCCGCAACCCCAGAGTCATTCGCGACTAGACTTAATTGTCAGGGTCCCTTTACCTTTACGTTTCTAGGACACTGCTATGATTTGGAACCATATCTGATTTGGCTAATTGCTTCTCCTTTATATGTATTTTTTCACAACTGGCCATTGGGCAGCAATGGAGCTGGAAGACATACCCAGAAAATGAATTAACTCAAACCTGCAATTTTTCAAGTGAGAATAGGCTAGGGATTAGTAAACTACTAGTACTGGTACAGAGGTAGGTACAAGTGGTTGCTTCAAAGGCTGGCATCCTGTTATATGAGAGCTGGGGAAAATTATGTGGCAGTAAATTGGTGGGAATGGTATGCAGCTGTGTAACTTTCCCCCATAGTTCAACAAAAGTTGACATAGGATCACCACCTTTTCTTCTTCTCTCTTCCTGAAGGAAGTTATATCTCTTCAGAGACAAGCGAAGCCTAACTTTTCACTTTATTTACATACTGGGAGATGCACACTTATTGAATTTCTGCCTGACATAAAGTACTATTAAGGGTGCAAAGTGTCTAGTAGAGGAAACAACTATGAGTGGAAATGATGAAAGACAGGTGGTCGTTTAATCAGTTCACTGGGTGAAATGAGCAAGACAGCTGCAAAACAACAACAACACAGAGTGACACCAAAATAATTGTTGGGAACTGCAAAGGTTGCTTGAGGGTTTTGCTCTACAAAGGGTTTTGTAGAGGTTTCCATGTCTCTGTCATGGTGGCTTCAGGGTAGGGATGGGTGACAATATCTGTTTGGAGCATGCCAATGCTTTGCTCCTTGCCTAAATATGCACTCTGCTCATCTTGTCTTGCCTGTGAACTTCTGTCTGGAATAGGTTAGCTGCACCTTCCATAATATTTCTGATTGCTAAACTGAAAGAGATTAATTTGGGCCCTGGACTTACTGATAAGTTGAACAATTTCTTTAAAAATAATAATCTAATTTTATTACTTGCATGGGAGTGAAATATCATCATGACGAAGACACTAAGGATAATTAGATGACATGTCTCTGTATCTTCATCAAACTGCGTTCTCTCTGACATTCTTCCAGATTGTCAAAATATTCTTGCAATGTAGGCATGAATGAAAGTCATCATGCATACATTTTTGGTACATCTTCTGGCTCTTGAGACAGAGCACAGTGTGGGTTGAGATGTGTGCATGATGTGTGTTTATCCAAGTCCTCATTGCCTTTAACTTGGGAAGGTTTTTATTTAAACACTTCTGTCATGGGATCACTTTTCCTCAGAACTGGAGGAACAATTTTATGTGGTGAAATACTCCCCCTCCCCCCTGCAAGCTACCCATCTATCTTCTTATTCCATGATTGCGAAGCTCATTAACCAATAACCAAACTGGAGGTTATTATTTTTTGCTCCGGCTGTCCCTAAGCCGCAAGGTTAATCAGCCTTTTCCAGGCAAAATGATATCTGGAATTTAGACGTTTAGTGAGATACTCAGTAATCCAGAAACTAATGTCAGTAGTTGCCCCCATCCATTGTAGCTCTTCAGTGAGGCTTAACAAACTTTTGAGGAGACATGCTAAAGCAGGGTGCATGGTGTAGAAGGGCAGGCTCTCCAGAAACCAGGGTGGAATCCACACACATATAAAAAAAGCTGTGAAATTCCAAGAATTTGGGAAGGTCTCTGGGTTCAAACTGAATAAAGGAAAATCCAAATTATTAATGAAAAATTTACGTAAATTGGAACAAGAGGAACTGGAAAATACAACAGGTTTAAAGGTAGCCAATAAGGTAAATTATTTGGGGGTTTGGATCACCAATAAGAATATAAACTTATATAAGGACAATTATGAGAAGAAGTGGAAGGAAATAAAAAAAGAATTAGAGACTTGGGGAAAATTGAATTTGTCCCTGTGGGGGAGAATATCCACAGTTAAAATGATGGTATTGCCAAAGATGATTTTTATGTTCCAAACAATACCTATAATTAGAGGCGTAAAGTGTTTTAAGGATTGGCAGAAAGACCTTGCCAAGTTTATTTGGCAAGGGGAAAAACCACGCATAAAATTTAAGCTACTAACAGAGTTGAAGGAAAAAGGAGGCTTCGCGGTCCCTGACCTTAAACTGTACTTTGAGGCAGCGTGCTGGACATGGATTAAGGACTGGATATTAATTAAAAACACGGAAGTCCTAGATCTGGAGGGATGGGATATTGTGTATGGGTGGCATATAATTTCATATAATAATGAATACACTTTCTAAAATGTACAAACTACTTTTGAATTGGCAAAGAAAGGAGGAAGATATCAAAGAAATTACAGTAAAATGGGAGAGGGACCTGGGACATATGATCAAACCCAATATTTGGAACGAATTATGGACTAAAATATAAAATTCACGGCTTGTTTCCTTATAAGGGAAAATCTTATGAAAATGTACTATAGGTGGTACCTGACCCCTGTAAAACTTGCAAAAATAAATAAATCAAACAATAACAAGTGCTGGTGATGTAAGGAACAGATAGGAACATACTACCATATGTGGTGGTCCTGTCTAGAGATACAAAGATTTTGGAACATGATTTATGAAGAGATAAAGAGATTGATAAAAACTACATTTAGCAAGAAACCGGAAGAATTTTTACTAGGAATGGTTTCAGATAATATTCCCCAAAACAAAACTAGGCTATTTATGTATGCAACGTCAGCAGCAAGGGTTATAGTGGCAAAACACTGGAAAGATAAAAATACACCCACTAAAGAGGAATGGGTAGTCAAATTGTGCGAGTACTTGGAGCTCACAAAGCTGACAGATGCAATAAGAGATAAACCTAAAAAATTGGTGAAAGAAGAATGGGAATGTTTAAATAATTATTTAGGGGACAAGGGCTCAGCAAGAAAGATCTGGCTATGTTTAGAATGATACCACATAGAGAAATGTTCCCTGATAACAAGATGAGGGATTCCTTTGGAATGCAGATAGAGATAATTGATAAGAATAATGATCTGTTGTGAGCTTGACGGAAGTGTACAATAGATGACCTTTCCTGCTTTGGCTCATCTTTCTTTTTCTTTTTCTTTTTCCTTTTTCTTTTTTCTTTTCTTTTATCTTTCCCATAGTTGGTTATGTTCTGTGTCATGTACTTCGATATTTTTTGTAGTTTTTGTAGTTTTCCCCCCATTACTATTAAGGAATTTTCCTTTGTAATTTTGGTTGTCTATATTTATATGTACCTGTTTATATGTACCTGTTTAAAGCAAAATAAAAGTTAAAAAAGAAAGAAAAGAAAATTATATTGAACCAGATATAAAGGAGGAAAAGGTTTCATGGGATAGCAGATATTTTCCTTCAGCATTTCCTCACATAAATATATGATCACATTCTGAGTAGGAGACAGAGAACAATATTGTTTAAAGTACAGTATACATTTATATAGATAGTACATTAACCAACATGCATCCTATGAAATCTGAAGAAATCAATTAATAAATTGATTTTGGTTGTGGCTCTGCATCTGTAGAATGACCTTTCTACTAAGGCGAGTCTTACCACCTTATTATATTCATTTGGATACCAGGTACAAACTCAGCATTTTTGTCAGGCTATTTACGAATCTTAGTACTGCTTTAATGTTTTTGTTTATTATGTTTTGTACCTCCTTATTCTGAAGTAAATATTAATTTTTTTGGAGATGATCAAGACAGAAATGTCTTAATGCATAAATGGACAAATAAAATGTGTAGGTGCCCATTAAAAAAAAAAAGCTGTGAAAATGCTTTTTTAAAAACGTTTTGAAAAATATATTGAATTTGCCATAGCTCACTGTCGCCATCTAGTGTAACATTTGTATATTGCACTTTACAACACACTTAAAACGTTTTACTTGCAGCTGTATAGCTGAGTCCCAGATCACATCGGGCTCTAAAGCACAAAGGAAGCCTGTGTTTTTGCAGAGCAGGCTCCCCACTTCCAGTTTTCCCCCTCTAGTGGGTGGAGGGCAGTGGGCTGGGTGACAGGGGTGAGATGGAAGGGGTGAGACCAACAAGCACAGCCCCACCCTCCCCTCATATGTTTCCAGTTGTGTGGGGGGTTGACTGACCAAATAGGGCTGCGGTAGCTAAAGGAATTGGGACCAAGTCTTGGGCCTGAAAAGCAGGATCCGTACAGCTCCAGTTCTTTCCCTTGCTGAGAACAGGCTTCTTTTGTGAAAACTTTTTAGTTTGTGCTCACTTTTGCCTCTGGTGCTGCCCACCATGGGCATATGTCCTCCCCCCGCCAGGGTTTCTAGAGAGGAATGTGGCCCCCAGGAGGAAAAAAGTTTCTCATGTCTGGTGTAACGTATTTAAATCTGAATCAGTGCAGTCTCTAGAGATTTCAATTAGGACTTACTAGGTCAAAATACCCTTGATGTAGCTCTGCTAAACTCATGAATGTCAGTGCCGAAATTACCTTGTGACGATAGATTATATATGAAAACAGAATTACAACCAGCTATTAGTTTTATAGCTTATTCTCTGTACTTCCTACTTTGGTTTGCTGGTTTCCTAGCAACAAAGCAGAAGAACATTAAAGATCACTGACTAAAGTGAAAAGAGAAGAATACACAAGTAAACCCCAAAATTTGCGTTTTGCAAGTTGAAAATGTGGGTTTGACTTAACAGGGGTAACATTATTGCCTTCTGCTACCAGCCAAGGCTAGGAACACGGTTGCACTAATCTGCTTATTGACATTTATTTCCCATCCGATCCCCTGGGCTCAGCATACAGGCTTTCAGAAGGCTGGTTTGCCTTCAATGATTCTCTTTCAAGGTTGCATACAACAAGTGCAGTTCCCGCTTGACATTCAGTGGAGTGCTGTGCCAAGATTTTGTGATGTTCAATTTTCAGTGGGGAAATGACAATTTCAAAGGTTGCAAGAAGGTCTGCGAAAGCCCTACACCTTCAGTTCTTTTGCACTTTGCCCAGGCTTGTTCACAGCCATTTTTGCTCTTTCTGCAGCTGCCAGGATGTCTTGAAAGATCGTTGTATGCACCTTTCTTATCTTGTCACTGCTCAGTATCTGCATACTGCTGTACATATAGTACACATGGAAGTGAGTTCCATTTAACTCAGCAGGGTTTACATCTGAGTAGACATGAAAAGCATTGCATTGCACTGTGAAATATATTTTTTTACAACCTGGTGCTTAATAATCTGATCATAACAGAAATCATAACAGAAATATTTTCCTTTGCCCGTGTTGCTTGATTTCAAACCACATGGGCAAAGGAAGGGTTTTCCTGTTGGGCTTGGTGATCAGCTTAGAGCTAGCCCCACTTTGCGAAGGGAATAGGTTACATGATGGAGTTCCCAGATGGAAGTTCCATGGTATAGGAGGTGATCCCTGTAGGGCTTGCTGTAAGTGCAAGTCAACTGCAGGAAGCCCTGTTTTGGGCAGAGATCAGCTGTTCTATAGAGTTCCTAACAGGAACTCTGTAGTGTAGACAATCACAGTGGGGCTTGTTGTCAGCTCTGGACAAATCAGGAGAACATTAAATACTGTGCAGTATTTAATACATGGCCATCTTGCCTACAGGGGAATCAGGACATTTGCCCTATCCTGCCATATCTCAGAGGCCTCTGCTCCTTGTCTGAGCATCTTGTGCTAAGGCCCAGGACATCAGTGGCTGTAGAGACCTGGGCGCAGTCAGTAAGGGGAATAAGATGAATACATAGAGCCATGGACCTATTACCTGCACTATCCAGTAAGGCTAAGGTTGCACACCCTCCAAAATTCTTCAGGTGAAAATAGGTGCCTTCTATTCTACATGAAGGGACGCGGGTGGCCTGTGGTTTAAACCACTGAGCCTCTTGGGCTTGCTGATCAGAAGGTTGGCGGTTCGAATCCCCATGACGGGGTGAGCTCCCATTGTTCAGTCCCAGCTCCTGCCCACCTAGCAGTTCAAAAGCACATCAAAGTGCAAGTAGATAAATAGGTACTGCTCCGGCGGGAAGGTAAACGACGTTTCCGTGCGCTGCTCTGGTTCGCCAGAAGCAGCTTAGTCATGCTGACCATATGACCCAGAAGCTGTCTGCAGACAAACGTCAGCTTCCTCAGCCTATAGAGTGAGATGAGCGCTGCAACCCCAGAGTCATCTGTGACTGGGCCTAACGGTCAGGGGTACCTTTTATTCTACATGAAGAAGCTTCTCCTGCATTTTATCTCGCCACACACATATATGTCATATACAACTGCCACCTTCAGTCAATTACAACTTCTCAAACTAACCTGCCTCTCGTGATCATTGCAAAGAAAAAATGTGTGAGGGAAGGGATCATGTACAGCACCTTCAAAAGATAAATGGAATGGAATAAAATTTTAGCTGTAAGCTGCCTTGAGTTCCTGTCAGGGAAAAAGGTAGCGTATAAGAGCAGCAGCAGCAGAAACTGTGAGAATGATCAGGAACATACCAGATACTTACTTACTTCTTGGGACTGCAGTGTAAGACTGCACAGTCTTTACCCAGTTACCTGGGAGTAAGCTCCAGCTGCCCCAAATTCCAAAGGAGTGAAGCTTATAGGTTGGCCTCTGTGGTCTTTGAGCCTTGATTTAGGAAGTTCCAGTTGTGTTCCAGGCCATTACTTGTGTGAAAGTGTGTATAGGATGACAGCCTCTGTGCTCATTAGGAAATGTGTAAGATTTCCCAATTAGCAAATGAAAGCCAGGATGTACTGAAGGATGTACTGAGGGGTGTGTGGGGAGAAATGGGTGCAGTAGTAGTAGAAATTTATTTATAAGCCAGTGGGAAGGTATTTAGCCAAAGAAAGTTTGGTGGCCCCAGCAAATTTGGGGCATTTGGAGGATATGAGGTTACCATTTTGATTCTAAAAAATGGCATCTTTTATTTTTAAAAAAATGTTTATATGGATATGAGCCTTGAGTATGGACACAATCCTCTTTTCCAACACTTGGCCAGGAGTTTGGCATTTCAGGCACTAACCAACCTTTCTAACAACAAAACCTTTCCAACTGTCCAGGGGGTAACCCCGGTTACCCATTGGTAGAAGGATCCACCTGGCTTGACCGTCTGTAGCAACTCTGGACCCTCAACAAAATTATACAGCCATTTCTGTGATCACAAAATACAAATTAAAACAACTTCAGAATGCATTACTGTACAGTATTGTTTAAAAGGCACAAGAAGTTGCGAATTAGTCCCTAAGTAACCCCAGGCCAGTTTCTAATAACCTTATTAAAGCAAACAGGAGTTTTGTCATTAAATCCAATCCTGATTGTGAGTACTTGTTTAAAATAAAACTTTTTAATGAGCAGCAAAATATAATTTAAAATAATGCATTAAACATGATGCTCTCATTCTGCCAGGCACTGGCAATCTTCACGTTGGTGCTTTGTGTGTTTCATAAATAGCAGCAAAATTCAGCCAAAAGGTAATAAGGTTCCAGGAACAAACACTTCAATTATTATACCTTTAGGGGACGCTTTAATATTGTCATGTTTATTTATATGTGCAACTATTCTGTACTACTTTCTGGGGCTAATATATTTTTTAATTCCACTGTCAGCACTTTGCCTATCACTTCAAGAATGGTAAGTTTTTCAAAATGAGTTTTAAGGCTTAGGAAATACTTTAGAGGTTTAACATAAATCAAAAGGCAGATTAAGGCGAGAGTTTGGAATGTTACTGTACTTGAAGTAGGCAAATTGCAATGCAATGCAATGTTTGGAAACTTAACTTTCTGTTCTATGTCTTGCATGCAATGCTTTAGGAACTTGCTGCTGCAAGAAACAGAGGTGTACTACTATGATAAACGTTTTCATCTATGTAGGGATAGGGAGAAATTTGGTGCACATTTTAATGGAAACCTATCTAATTCACACTTGCTGAAACAGCATGTGAACCAAAGACACAGTAATCCATTGAAATTCATGGTAATAGCCCAGTCCTGCTGATTTTGTGTCTGATCTCTTGAAACGACATTTTCCTTACTCAGACACACCCCCCTCCCCCAATTCTAATAGTTGTTTTACATTCTAAGTGTTCCAAAGAGGTCTTCATATCTGTAAAAGGAACATCTACCAGCATTAAGAAATACTAAAATTCTTTTGTCGAATAAATTTTGGGCAGATCTTACAATCACAGTAAGCAGATTGCAATCTCACAATAAGACTTATTTCTTTGGCAGAACATTTTTGCATGTTGGATACCACAGCACAGGAGCCTGTGAACTGGACTTTCTGGTGTGTGTAGCAGTAATAAGGAGGAAGACAGGTTTCACTTGTAACAGTGTAGATCAAGCTATTACAAATGCTTTAAAAATAACTTTCCCCAATCAAACACATTGCCTGACACTGCCTCTCTCAAGAGGTACAAGGAAAAAAATCGATCTCTCCTTAGCAGTTACAAAACAACTGTCAGAATTGACTGGTCATGGGACAATACAGCTAGGTGCCTGATATTGGCATATTAAAAAGGATGAACTGTTCTGCTGTGATAATCTCCAAACCCATGAACTGTTCTGCTGTGATAATCTCCAAACCCAAGATGTGCCCATGTTTGCCAAATGTACAAATGCTAGCCCAAGGCCCAAGGGACACTGAGTTTATGGAGACTAAACTCAGCCTGAAGTAGTAACAGATATACATTTTGTTCCTGCTGCATTTGCCACATCTTGAAAACCAGGCAAGGATTAGTAATATTTGCAATGTGTTATCCTAAATACAATTCTGCAGGGGTAGAGGTGATGGTGATTTGTTCTTGGAAGGAATATAGGAGATTGAAAGGTATTAGATCTAATAGCAATACAAATCCTCCCAAATAAATGCAGTTGCTGTTTTTTGTCTCATGACTCATGACTTCAGGAGATTCATATGGCATCAGCTAGGTTTAGTTATCGTCTGCCAGCTCCTAGATATATTCATATCACCATCTCAGACATTCTTCCCTGTTATCTTAGTGTTGCTTCTGTTGCCCTTTCCCTACATTCTTTTTGATCACCCTGTTTTTTTCCAAACACGGATCCGAATGTAGGAATGCACAGACTTGCCTCAGTACATCCTGACATTCATTTGCACATTTGTGCAGATTCTACAATTCCACTACGATTTGTTTATTTCCCAGTAATTACATTGTTGATGATAGAGAGTTTCTCCTTGTGTACTGAATCAGACAACTGCAGACACTCACAAATGTTACATTTATGATAAAAGAAACCATGATTTGTTGGATTGTGTGTGTGCTTTGTTGCTGTATCTTCCCCTATCAACTTTGCTACTCCCTTTATCCACTCAGCTTCCTAGTCTGTCAAACCACAGTGTGCCATGAGTAAATCCATTGAAATGAATGGACCCAAGTTCTAATGTTCATTAATTTCAAAGGGTCTTTGCTGAGTATGACTAACATTGCATACAGCCCATTATTTATACCTGCAAAGATCTTTTAAAAATAAAATAAAATCTGTCTGGTAACGTTTCCCCCTGTTTACCATCCCTCCTTTTTAATATCTGTAGAATGAAGGCTTGACTAAAGTGTGCCAACTTCTGCAAGTGCCTTTGATGACACTAGAACTGATAAATATGATAGGAATTATAAATGGCTTCACGGAAGGCAAATGCTCATTTGTATTTGTTTTTCTATTGCTCCTAGCACTTGGGAGTTTCTTTTCTATATTTTTGCTGCATAATAAATAGGTGATAAAACAATCATTTTTTATGAGTGCTGGAAGCAAAAGTCTCTCAGCGAGTGTTATTTTAAAGGATGACCATTAACATTGTTTTAATGTGCGACTTGTACAAAGCTCTCTTCAAGTCAACTTTGATGCAGATCCATTAATAGGTTCTGATATGATAAAGGTCTGTGAATGCCTTCTTTTGATTCAATATCATCATCCTGGAGACATTTAAATGTTCCTCAGAATAAAACCTTGTGGATATCTGTCAGGCAATACCCAAGGGGCACATCTACCTGGCTGCCAATTTTTATAATCCATGTCTAAAATGTATGCCTACCCTTTTCAAAACCTTTTTTTCAAACTCTAAAATTTATATAGTTTACACAGCTCTCTCCCCACCTCCAGCAATTAAAAGAAGTGAGATGAAGGGGGAGGGAGATGGAGAGAAATGCCCCCAAAGCCACAAATATCCTATGCGGGTTAATAATTGTGGGAATTTGCTGCCCAAATAAATTTGCATGCTTTGAAGGGGTTAAGAAACATAGAGTTCCTGATTAGTAGAGAGGGCACTGTTTGATGTCACTTCATTTGAGTTCTCTGGTGGGAAAAAGACAAACGAGCTTAAACCTTTCTACTTCCTGCTGCCTCAGAACTTAGTTTCCCTTCCACCATGCTTCTCAGCCAGATAGACATCTGTCTGGTCTCTGCTTCAAGCAGAGACTTCATTTTGAACTCAGCTATGTATTTCATAATCCAGAAGTAGAATTTGTCAGCCATGTTTTTGTTTCTGTTACTGCTAGAATCAAGTGAAAGACTTTATATGAGTAAACACTATTTTAATATTTAATTTACAGTCTGTTGCATGATTCTTTTAATTATGCGGGAAAAGGGAAAATGCAGGTGCCGGTACTACATATTCTTGAGTACCCCCAGAAAAAAAAGCACTGTCAGGAACCATTGTGCAAAATCATTGCAAATAGAAGAAAGAAAGAAAAGAAATTCATAGCAAACAGCAAAACAACTTTCCAAAATACAAAGTAGGTTATGTTTTATTTTATAATATTTTGTAGTTTTGATTCTTAATGTAAGTTGAGATACTTCCTTCATTTCTCCCCACCTCCCGCCCACAATACACACAGCTCTATTGAATTTTCTTTTTCCGACTTTTCTCTTCAGTAAGGCATGTCTGTTCCTTATTAAGTTATAAAGACCTGTGTGGGAGACAAATGGGAAGATGAGACTTTAAGGGAAAAGTAGGCCGTTGTTAAGAGTCAGACATCACAGCGAAGGGAACCTAGAGTGACAGGCTCAATGGCCATTAAAAATAGTAATACTTATGTTTTATTATAGTCCTTTAAAAAATAAAATAAAATAGGTTGATGTTTTCAAAGTTTGAGGCTAAAATTTGTAACTAGAGCAAGTTCTTTGTGGCCAGGGAGAGAATTTACAACAGTGGAGTTTGATTCCCTTGTTAATTTTCATTTAACGTGTGTCAGGATGAAGTGGCCTGAAAAATTTGTGCCTGGTTTTCAAAATGAATGATGTATGCCTCTTCTGCCCTTTAATTTAAATATTTATTATACTTTCCCCCAGTACAGTGGTATCTCGGGTTACATACGCTTCAGGTTACATACGCTTCAGGTTACAGACTCCGCTAACCCCGAAATAGTGCTTCAGGTTAAGAACTTTGCTTCAGGATGAGAACAGAAATTGTGCTCTGGCGGCGTGGTGGCAGCAGGAGGCCCCATTAGCTAAAGTGGTGCTTCAGCTTAAGAACAGTTTCAGGTTAAGTACGGACCTCCGGAATGAATTAAGTACCGTACTTAACCTGAGGTACCACTGTATGATGTTTGAATCCCCTCTTTTTCATCCTCACTGAGGAAACAAAATCAATGGCTCTTCAAAGGGTGTTGAATTAACTGAGTGAGTTTTAGGAAAAGAAAGAAGAACAGAAGTGGGGGGAGAAAAAGAAAAAGGGGAAGAGGGAGGACTAGTGGGATATAGCAAGGAATGAGACAGGAGAGGCAGATTGTTGCAAAGAGAAGAAAAGAGCCCACTTCATGGTTATATTAGGTGGGCAAAAGGTTCAAGAACAAAGACTATATTGTTCTGAAGTTTAAGATGTTTTTCTCCCTTTGATTGACAAGCACAGTAAATCCTCAGATCATTTATACTGCTGTTTTACTCTGTTAGTGCTATAGTATTTCTGTCTCCTTTTCAGAGCTGAAGAATATCAAACGTTTAGCTATTAGCATTGTGGAGAATTCCTGGAGGAGGTAACTGTCCAGCAATTAAACTGCTGAATGAAAAGATTATGTTTGCAGATGGTTGTTATTTATGAACCACTTTGGTATTTTGTCTTGACATGAAAAATGGTATAGAGATTTCCCCCCCTCCATAAATGCTCCATATGGGGCATTGTAGGGGATGGACTAGATTAGGGGGTCTGCAAGCTTTTTCAGCAGGGGGCCAGTCCACTGTCCCTCAGACCTTGTGGGGGTCCAGGCTATAGTTTTTTTGGGGGGGGGAGGAATGAACGAATTCCTATGCCCCACAAATAACCCAGAGATGCATTTTAAATAAAAGCACACATTCTACTCATGTAAAAACACGCTGATTCCCAGACCGTCTGTGGGCCAGATTTAGAAGTCGATTGGGCTGGATGCAGCCCCCGGGCCTTAGTTTGCCTGCCCATGGACTAGATGATCCCCAGGGTCCCTTCCAGCTCTACAGTTCTATGATTCTATGACAAAGGGGTCTTTGGGGCAAGCTCCCAGTTCCGAATGGGAGGAGCCTTTGTGCTCATTTTAGACCTACAAGCTCCAAAGGAAATAAAAAGAGCTTGCAAGTCCTGCTGCTTTGCTTATTGCAGCCATGCCTCACATGATGACCCTAGAGGGTCTGTGCCACTGCTCTGGGGCAACTTTCCCCTTCCTCTTGGGAGGAATAGAATGGAGTGGTGCCTCTTCCATGCTTTGCTCTCTCAGAGTCCCAGTATGTGGGAACAAGGGATGGAGAAGAAAAGGGAAACAGTCCATAATGGGAGGAGAAAGAGAGGCAGGGGTACATAATGGGGAGATAGTAATGGGCATCCTGTGCTGGAAGGTCTGAGAAAACCTGTAGCCAGCCCTACTGGTCAGTGGAAATGTAACGGGGGTGGTTTCAATACATTTGAGTTTTCCTCCTTGCCTCATTTACTGGGTCAGTTAAACTGGCATGAGAATATCTCTGATATTATGCCGGCATAGGAATCCCAATAGTAGCATATTTTCTAGATCTACTGCTACAAGGGTCTTGTGCCAATTCCTAAGGCACCCCAGCTGCTGTACATTTAGCAGAGGATTGCTTCCTGAATAATAGAAATTAGACATTCACTGGTATTGTTTAGGCTACATCCAAAAGCCCGACAGATTGATCCATATAAAACAGTAGGAGTTGTATTTTCATCCGCTGTATTCTTTTGTGTGCTGTATGTCACAATCCCCCACATTCCTTATAACAGGATACAGAAAACAGTTCAGAAGTATTTAAAAAAACACCATTAAAAGTATGTCTGGCATCCAATTACCGGCAGCAGTCCACTTCTGCAGAACAGGTTTTGCAAGAGTTGCTGTCTTCTGCCCAAAATATGCCCCCAAAACAAAGACAGAAAGAAACCAAAGCCTAACACCCAAATGCCAAGCAGCCCCAGTGAATTCCTTTTATGGCAGTTTCTGAACCAGAGTTCAAAGGGATGTTTTAACCAAGATTCAGCAGAATGTTCCAACCCACAGCACAGGGGCAAACGATAGTAGGACATTTTCCATGAACTTTCTAGCCTGCCCCCATCAGGAGCCAATGTTAGGATTGGGAGGTCCTGGTGCTTCGCACAGCTGCTCCAGAAAGCTGTCTGAGGCTTGCCTTTCCCAAAGTTAAAAAACCAGAAGAAACACTTGGGTGCATTGTTTAAGTAACATAAGCCAAACTTTTCCATCCTTCCCCAATAATTTTGGTGAAATGTGCTCCCACCTCATCTTCATTTCTCTTTTTGTACACTTCCCCCTGCAAATGTCTGGAGGGAGTAATCGAAAGAAAAAATATTGGTTCAGCACTACTTTTAATGCTGGAGGTGGATATTTAACCTGTGTATAATCTGGCCAAGTCTAAGTGGGGGCAGCAGATACTGGGAGGTGCGAAGCAACAACGAAGTGCTGGAGGCCAGAGCTGTGCATGTCATGCAGTCTGCCAAGGGTAGGATAGATTGGGATCAACTGGCAGATCTCTGGCTGATTTGCAGTAGATTAGCAAGAGTTTCTGACTCATAATTGTTTAATAAAAGCAACGACCAGAGTACTTTCCCACCTAATTAGGCTCCTGAAATGAGAGGGTGGGTTAGAGAACATAATCAGGAGTGGACCTCTGAGTGCACAGACTTTAAGTTCATTTATGCCCCTTAAAATAATTCGTAGGCTCAAAACATGCTTGGAGGTACCCTGTTCCTTCGTTTGAACTGTATCTTTTCTGCATCTCTTTGCACTTTGTTGTTTCAGGATAGCGTTAAACTAATTTCACAAGCATGCATCCTTGTAATGATGCCATCCACGATACATAATTCTTGCCTGAATTTTCCCAAATTGCACAGTGAACTGTTCAAAGTACTCCAAAAGCATAGCCTATAGCAATACTTAAAACAGCTCTGTAAGGTGAGTCAGTCTTATTATCCCCCATAATGCAGATAGGGAGATTGATGCTGAGCAAGATTGGCTTTCCTAAAACCATGGCAGAGTTGAGATTTGAACCAAGAACTTCCTGTTGCACACGCTCCCTGTTGTTTTTGCCCTGAGATGTGAGATTATGAGTGGCATAGCACAGGGGAAAAGCGAACAGTAGAAAACTTCTATAATCTGATGATAAATGGGGACCTGGAAAACTCTTGTTTACAACATAGGCAAATAGAAGCTGCTGATGGATTATGTGACACATGATGAATATTTTTAACAGTTAGAAGATATTGTAAATTGCTGAGACAGCGACAATGGGAAATAGCAAGTGAAAGAAAGATACTGTCTGATAGCTAAAGAAAAGCAATTTTAGTCAGGTTTCTTGCCACTTGCAAAATCATCTTCTTGGTCCCAGCATAAAGATAAGCATCAGCAAATGGTCTGTTGTAAAGGATGGACAATAATGAGGTGATTAGTCTAGCTGAATAAATGGAGACATATTATCTGAAATGTCGTTTTCCTTAATCTGTATTATTATCTTGGAATGGAGTTCTTCTTAATATTTGAATTCTGCCTAAATCGCAAAGAATCAAATTTGTTCTTGCCTTGCTTGCCTCTATAACGTCAAAGCCAATGGCTTTCTGAATCATCCAGAACAGAGCACTTATTGTTTGAGTGTGCTCCTAGATTCAGCCCTGAATCTGTGATGCCCCAGAGCTCTTTTGCATAACTAAGGCTACTGCACCAACTGCATCCAGTCCTGAAGACGTTAGATCTGGCCCTGGTGGTGTGCGCCTTACTCATTTGCACAGCTGTAACACACTGTACACAAATCTGTCTGCATTTGAAGAGTGTTTGGAAACTTTAGCTGGTTCTGAACATTGCAGCCATACTATTGGCTGGGAACCAGGTATAGTTAGCTTGTGACTCCCATGTTACCACAGTGGCAGTGGCCACCAATCCATTACTAGGCACAATTCAAAATGCTGGTTATGACCTACAAAGCCCACCATTACTTTAGACCTGAAAGACTGTGTTTTCCAACATGAACTTGTATGGGGTTTAAGAACCGGAGAGGTCCTTCTTTCTGTGCCACCAAAACTTGAAGAATGTTTGGTGTGAAGTCAAGGGAGCCTTCTCAGTGGCTGTTCCTGGGCTTTCAAACACGTTGGTTGTGTTAACTGCTAAGCAGGAAGGGAGGGTATAAATATGATTGATACCTAGTCAGACAGACATTGATAGGTTCCCCATCCTTTATTGAAAAGTACACACCTGCTTGATGTCACCAGTTTTTCTCCAAAAGGCAAGTGGCATCTTTATAACTCCTTGCTCATACTTTCAGCATTTGGATCTATTATTGCAAAGAAACCAGGTATGTTCACCTCACCTCATTTGTGTCTCCTAATAACATCCACTCTAGCCATCTGGAGATAACATGAGACAACTCTTCAGATGTCTAATTATTTTTCTACACCTGGGATCATATGGAACTGCTAAGTAATGTGTGGGTGGGAGGGAAGCAAGCACATAGCATCCAGAAGGAGGAACGCTATAGGTTGTTCTGTCTGTTTGGTAGGCTGTTCCTCGCCCACTGCAGGTTCCTCATCTCTGGGAGAAACAAGGGGGAATGACAAATCTAGTTTCCTTCTGGAAGGAAAATAACAGCTGCTAAATGATAATTGCCAAGCAGCTGCGAGGATAAACAAACCCACAAGCATGCGCTGCTGTTGACCCCCTAGAAGGAAACATAATTTCCTACTGCTCCACACAGCAGCTATTTGCTAAAGAAAAACAAAGGAAGAAACATTTCTAATTACTGAAAGGATTTCTTGTGGCTTTCCTTTTAATGAAGAATTCTGATGGTTTGCACTGGTTTTTAAGCAAGAGCCAGGGATGTAAAGCAAGGAATCATCTCCAAGTGCTTGCAGCTTGCAGAATGCAACAGCTTTTGCAGAGTTGACTGGTGAGGAAATAGACACAGCCTTGATATCACCCCCCAACCCCACCCCAAGGAATCCAGGACCGTAGTGGAATTGTAAAATGAGATATTTTGATATTTTTCTTTTCTTTTTGCTTCTGTCTAGTCTGTGGGTCCCTGAAGAAAACATTATGTCTTGTACACACACCAAGAGCTGTAGTGACTTGTATTCTGGATCAAAATAGGGGACTTCAGGGGACATTAATTGCATCCACATCCAGTTTTTCAAAGGTTCGCATTCATTTGTGTGGCATCATTTTGTTCTCTCCTGTATTTACTACAAAAAAAATCCTAGTTTCACCCTGCCCTGTTTTTAGATCTGGCTTCCACCCCAGTCTTTTCTCATACAAGAATGCGTCTCAGTGCCCTCAGGCTGTGTTATTGATTATGTCCCTCTTTCTGCTTGGTTTCACCTGTTTCTTGGCCTCGTTTGTCAGATGCAATATGCCAGTCAATTCCATTAAGCATATGTGATGATTAATTGCAGAATAGCAGTGCATACTTTGCAGGACCTCCTGCAAAAACCTATACAAGAACAAAACCAAAAAAGTTGTAGTTTTTGGTAACAGCATATTGTTTTCCTGATAGGGTAAATGTTAATTGTCTGTTTCTTTCTATTATTTTAATTTTGTTTTGTTAATGTTACAAAACTTCTTATGGAACATATATTCCATAAGTTGAAAGTTTTTAATATTTAATGCAGTTGTGTTTTTATACTATGTTGGAAGCTGCCCAGAGTGGCTAGGGAAACCCAGTCAGATGGGTGTGGTGAGGTATCTTTTTTGGCCAATAGTCTGATCAAACAGGGCTCTTATTTGTGATCCTTCCATCACTAAACTGATGAGAGTCATTTATTTATTTTGCTAGTTCTTGACCTTTATTCTTTTTCTTATGTTGTTTCTTTCTGTCCTCTTCCATCAGGAACTCAGCTGTCTCTCTGTGCCCCATCCTTTTCCTGTGCTCGGGGTCATACAATGGGGCTGTCTCATTTTATCACTATGAAGAAGATTAAATGGAGAGATGATGAATTGTCCCTGCCTCCCTCTTCCACAAATATTCCCCACCACAATGTTTACTGTCATTATGGTGGCTATTTGTGGCTGAGCAATCCTTGCACTGCAGAGATCATGCCTTCCCAGTATAACTGTTTCTCCCAAGCAAATATAATGGTTGTTGTTGTTTAGTCGTTTAGTCGTGTCCGACTCTTCATGACCCCTGGACTAGAGCATGCCAGGCACTCCTGTCTTCCACTGCCTCCCGCAGTTTGGTCAAACCCATGCTGGTAGCTTCGAGAACACTGTCCAACCATCTCGTCCTCTGTCGTCCCCTTCTCCTTGTGCCCTCAATCTTTCCCAGCATCAGGGTCTTTTCCAGGGAGTCTTCTCTTCTCATGAAGTGGCCAAAGTATTGGAGTCTCAGCTTCAGGATCTGTCCTTCCAGTGAGCACTCAGCCCTGATTTCCTTCAGAATGGATAGGTTTGATCTTCTTGTAGTCCATGGGACTCTCAAGAGTCTCCTCCAGCACCATAATTCAAAAGTAAGGTACATTCACAATTTGGGACAGATCGTGCAATATGCTATGTAATATTTTTAGCACTATCTGTAAAAAGGAATATAATGCTCATTGCAGCATTTCATGACCAGTGCTACAAAATTTGACAAGGCACAAATAAATAGCAAATAGCAAAAATAAAAAGAAATATTGCTGACGCTACTAAAGTTGGTGAGGTTTGCATTTTGTCACAACTATGGAATCAAAAGCTGCTGAAACAATGTAGGGATGTGCAGGTAATGGAAGAATGCTCCAGTTCTGGGAGAATTCCTTCATCCCATTTTCAATCATTCTCCGCACAAGCACTAGCTTGTTTTTTTTACAGGGAATGGGGTGAGGCCCCTTCAGTCTTTATTAGGCTCAGCTTAATGTTCAAAAACTAACCCAGTGGGCATAAAGGAAGTCTGGGTATGCAAAACTTTCATATCTGTCCTACCGCCACTTGCTTGTTAGCCCCATCTTCCCTACCTGTTCATGGTTACCATAGCAATGGCAATTGCTAATCCTAATGCTGCTTGATGCATTCCCCATGCCCCTTCAGCTGTGCCAGGATGAAGGAAAGAAGAATTCCCCCCCCCCTCCAATGTGGCATTATCTTAAATGCCAAATCTGACTAAAGGAAATGCTTCTTACCTTCATTTTCACATAGTGTCACATAGCCAAGCCTGGCTACATGGTGCAATCGTAAAGCCAAATCAGAGGAAGAGTTTGAAGCATTACCTTCACTCTGATATGGCTTTTTGTCATCACATAGCTAGTCTGTTTTTGCAGTGTGATGATGGCACGACACCAAACTGAGTAGCTAAAGAGGGGGGGGTGGGGAAAATGGCACTGGGCAGCTGCAGGGAGCATGGCCACCACCCAAGGAAAAGTGTTTTGCAGTACACCTCTGGATAATTTGCCCCATTTGGGTTCTCCTTCCCCAAAGAATCTTTAATGGTGTTTTATAACCTGTGAACAACACAAGGAAACTGAGGTTTGATTCAGTTCCACCCCAGTTGTCATCCCTTCATGCATTATTTTCTTACACCACCTAGAGGAAAAACAGTTGTGGGCAGCTGATTTCTGACTGACATTCATCTCCTCCTACTCTTGATCATAGTTGTTTTATTTGTACCAGTTGCAGAAGACAAGAGAATTTTGTCCTGTCTCAGCATTTTCTAAGCAGAGTTTCAGTTTCTGTAAAACTGTGCCAACTATAGCAGCTGCTTGAACTCGGAGTTCTCAACAGATTTTAACAGTACACAGAAAATGGATCTATGCAACTTTTTTTTTTTGCACTGATAAGAAGCCTCACTGCTTGTTTCCCATTGCCTTGCATACTTTATTTTTAAAAAGAGACATACTAAAATAGTCAGCACAATCCATTCCCCCTTTTGCTCAGTACATTTTGGATTCTAAATGGGTATGACAGGGGAAAAAAATCTTACTCCAAAAGGAAGTACACAGAGAGAAACTGAATGTTCAGTTATTTGTCTCTCTGCCCATGTATCAATTTAGCCTGTCAATTAATATTGTTTCTCTTGAAACTTTATATATAAACAAAACCCTGGACAGCCATGGGAAGTATAACATGTATTGCAGATGCATTAGTAACAACATTCCTATGACAAATACAAGCTTCCTTGTCTCAAAAAACAGGCCAGAAGGCCTAGAACGACTTATCTGCCTTCACTTACCATCACTGATCTTTCTTTCTTTGCAAACTCCCATTTGATATTGTTGGTAGGGCTTAGCATCAACTTAAGGCGGGACAGTTACTAGTGAGAGGAAGGCTTACAGAACACATAAAGGGTTTAAGTTTTAGTTCAGTGTTGTCAGGACATTATCCAGGCAAGTGCAGCGCAATAAATATTTGCTCCCAAGGGTTAGGAATTTCCTGAGCAGTGCTAAGGATGGCCTAGTTCCCAAGAGCCTTAAAACACCCTTTACACCCTTCTTTCTAGCATCCAGGTCTTGGACAAGAACAACATGCTTAGTGCTGAGCACCATTTGCATTTTGGCCAATTTCTCAGGGTGTGTGAGCCATCCTGTCCCAGAATTCCCTGTAAGAGTGGCGTCCATCATTATGCAACTTTGTTCCTGGGAACCTTTTGGGAAATGGAAATGGTGGCCATCAGCCCCTGGGAGAAGTTTTGAGGAGCAACTGTGAGTTTCTTCCCCACCTTGTCTTTCTGCTTCTTCCCATGAAATCTCCTGGCTAGGTTCACCACTCTGTCTAACTCTCACAACCCTCCCCCTTCAAATTAGAGCCAAAATATCTTGTCTAAGAGCTTTAAGCTCAGAACTAAAATAATCAAGTGCAGTAACAAAAACAGACAAACCAGAATTACACAAGTGCAATTATAAAATAATTTGTAGCTTAAGGGGGGGGGGAATCTAAATGCAAAATAGACATTGGTACATCTGCAAATGTAATGGTTACAAGGTCATTCTCAACATTATAGAAAATAGAGAAGCAAAATGATTCTTAGTGGTACTAGAGACAAATCAACAAGGAAAAAAGACAGTTGCTTCCACGTCAGTCTTTAAACTATAGTCTGAAGCCCTTTCTATCAGCAAGTGGTACTGCATGCATGTTGAACACTGAACACATCCCTCTAGTCAATTTGCAAGCCAACAGAAACTTTTTTAGTGATGAGTAGTATGTAGCACATCAAAGGCACAATTGCTCAAAAGCTGAAATAATGTATTAAAAGGACATGGATATTATGCAGGCTCCAAAGCAGATGGGACAATCAAATGGAGAGAAAGAGGGAAATTATGAAATGGGAAATGATATCATTGCCAGGTTGACAGATCTTACAGAATAAAAATCCTAGGAAAAAATATATAGTTCTAGCAATTTAAACAAGGTATTATTATCAAATGCTTGCCACATAAGAAATCTTACCTGATCTTGCAATGCCTGTGCGGGATGAAAAATATGGATACCGGCAAGTCTCGTTAGATGAATAATGCCACTATCTTGCTACAATTGAGACTTCAAAAGGCCATTACTGATAGCAACGGATCCTATCGAAATAAAACTAGCGGCAGACAGAGAAATATCAGTACCACCAATGGAATGTGTCTTTTAAAGCAAATCAGTGTCAAAAGAGCTGAAATTGTAATGTATGGCTATAGAGACATGATAGAGAAAAGAGTAGCCTGCTAATACTGCAATCTCATTTGTCTCCTACAAAGGGCCAGAAAAATAAACCTAAAATCCAGCAAAAATAAAGTGAGGCTCTGTCTTACAACAGTACCTTGCATGGCACATCCTGGATCCTCACAATTTGCAACCGGGCTTTGAAAGGGCAATTCAACAAATTGCAGAGCACCCAACCTGGTCATCTTACATCATTTACTAAGAGATAATTACACTGCACACTTTCACAGGTTAATTCTTTAACAGCTCTTAGATCCATCTGGACCCAGTGGCTGCTTAAATTGTATTCATTGGTAAAACCAAGAAGTTAATCTTCCAAGTGCCGTCCCTTGACTGAGACACAAGTATCTGGTGGTCTGTCTCTTTCTTGGAGAAGCAAAGAATTTGCTCATCTCCTCTAGAAAATCCTTGCATTCCTTTAACATTCTTTTGATATGCTCATCCAGGTTTTACAGAGGTCAGAATTCTGATCAGTGGCGCAGCAAATGTGTGATATACTAAGTAACAAGGCCTCTGTATCTGGGACAGTATTAAACGATCAGGGCACATGCTTTCTTAACCAACCCGCCTCAACATCTTGAAAGTATAGCACAGAACTGTATGTGTTTCCTTAAAGATCAATAATATAGATTTTGCTCCCTTTCCCATGCAAACATTGCTGGAGTCAGTTAGTGTCTGTAGCGCATAAGTAACTTTATTAACAGTTTGATGCCTGGCTTCCTTTGCAAATATAAAATCATTTAATCAAATTAGTTTACCAGGGCACAAGAGTAATGGATTATTGCTGCAAGCACATGTTCAATTGTGGCGAGCCTTTTCCTTCAGTACTGGACTAGGCTCTCTGCCCCAGAACTCTCTCTCATTGTTTCTGGTTTTTCAGGAGCAAGTTTTAATGGTATAACTATTTGGTAAAAGCAACAACAACCCACACAAAGAATTGTGCCTAATCAAACAGAATTTTGTGATCTATTTCCCATGTTGGTCTTCAGAGCTTCACTCAAATTACTGATGGTCTACATTAAGATTTTGCTGCAGTCATTTGTGCTTTTGTTTTATAAAGTAGGCTCATAACATTTCTTGAGATATGTCCAGCACAGCCCTATACATCTCTTGAGTTTAATGGACCATACTCCCAAGTAAGTGTGTATAGCACTGTAGCACAACACAATATAAAAACATTTTAATATTTATTTAGTCACCTCACAAAATAATTTCTCTAGGCAATGCAAATGGGCATCAAACAGAAAAAAAGATCTGCTGGAGATCACTTCAGGTACAATAGCTTTTGCTGTGATTGTCCCTTTAAGTTGGCCCCAATCTACCTCACCAAGAGACAAGACTGCTGCTACTCAGCCTGCACAGGGGGAAGCAGGGCAGGATAGGAGCACCTGTTACCGGAAGGGCTGTTGAGGCTCAGGCGCTTAAATAGCCTAGAAGAAGCAATTGCCAGAGAGGTGGGAAATACTGGTAGTTTCCTGGAAAAGGAGCCAAGCTGAGCTGAGGGTCTCTTGGCTCCGCTACAGGTCCTTCTTCCACCTGCAATGGAACACAGAAGGCCCCAACCCCATATGACAAGGATTTGGGAGGAGCAGACCATATCTTAAGGGGGCCAGCAGCAGAACCCCTGGACCTTTCACTCTCCCAACACCCAAACCTTGGATAAGGAGGTCTTGGGATGTACCAGCTGAAAAGTTATGTTTGTACTGCCTGAGACGGGCCTATGGAGTTGGGAGCTTGATCCTGTACCTAATGCTAAACTTCAGCAAACCCTGTGTAGCTACATTTGGCATGTCAGATCCTGATCTAAGGCTCAACACACTAGGGAGTCTATGGACACTGAAGCTTTGAAGGTGCCCCTTCTGCAGGTTGACATCACAGTTTAACAGTTAAATTACAGTAAATTCAGATTTACTGAATCTAAACAAAGCATAAAGGAATAACACAAATGCCAACCACAGCAACGAAACATTTAATGCGTAAGAATAATCCCAAGCCAAATTATTGGCAGTTCTAGTTTGGATCTTGACAGGGCATGAATAGATGACAGTTTAAGGAACTGGGTGCATATTCCATGATGGAAGAAATGTGGGATATGTTAATCAGATCTATTGATTTATGATCCATTTCTTTTATTGATGTGATTTTATTGTTGATTTTATGTTGCTTACCAGCATTATAGTTTTAATGTTGGAGATGGAGAAAATATTCAAAATACATACATACATACATACATACATACATAAAAAGTAAGAAAATAAACAAGACTAGCAGAGGATTTCAATGGGATTTCAAAGCTGTGCATTTTGAGCTTCCAATCCTCTGAAACAAGGGGTGGATGGTCTGCAATTCCTCAGATATTTCCTTCTGTTCATCTGGTTAGCGATATGTAAGCATCCTATGGATCTTTTGCAACTTTTTAAAAAATAATAATAATACACATATAGTTTATCAGTGTTGTTGAATGAACAGTATCAAGGCTGCAATAATAGCCAATATCAGTCAGACTAAATAATAAGGAAACTGCTTCTAGGCTCTTGAGCCTGATGCTTTTTCAATAGAATTGTCAGCCTCTTTTTAAATGCAAATTGTGACTCATCATCTGGGGATCATCACAAGCTCCAGAGGAGCACTAGAGGCAAGTGAATCCATCCAGTTCATTAAACTGCATCCCCTTGTAATGAAAAGTATCATTCTCTCAAGAGCGTTGACTAGCGAAGTTCGCTCTTGGCAGAGTCTGCTTTGCTAGGAGCATGTGATATTTTAGCTACAGAAGAGAATGCAAGTTTCATTACTCAAATGCAAATTTATCCTTTGGGGAGGAAAAAACTTTGATCCTGAAAATGTGCTACTAGCAGGGTTCTGAAGATTCAAAACTTAAACAAGATGGCGGACATCTGGGTATCCCTACAGACTGAAGGACATCAAGGACATCTGGTAAAACCAAGTGGGATTCTAGGAAAGCCTTCTTAATTTTGGTTGGATTTACATCAAAGTAAAATATAATTAGAGCTGCAGTCTTAGTTAAAATTTAAAAGAGCAATTTAGGAAGCTGTTTGCTTATTGATGTTTTTATTCATTTGGATTATAATAGCTAGGTACTGCTAAAATGTATTTTTTTCTTATTAGTCTGGTAGAGAGAAGTTTTTCAGATAAGCTCTTTAAAATGAATTATCCATGGTGTATATTGGCATCATAATACAACACTGAAGTATTTAAAAGCCACTCAGGAAGTAGCAGAATTGTCACACAAAGAGATAGGCAGGCTCGGTCTTGGATATTAATCCAGTCATTTCACCCTAGCACAAGCACTCTATTGGGTACTCAAGCAAAAGCAGAGGTTTATTCTTTTCCAGTAGTTTACTGCATTCTTCACAAATCCATGCTGCAAAACACTACGACATTGTGTTTTCTACCTATCATAAAATACTAAAGAGCATTTTAAACCTGCCAAAAATAAAGTTGAGATCCTGGATCCCAGTGTGGAATGTTCCACAGATTCTACAATAATTAAAGAAACAGTTTAACAGATGGTTCATATGTATGAGCCAATCCCTTTCCTGAGAGCATTGGGTGAAAGGGGGATTTCTGGCAACACTGGACCCAAGAAATCCAATACAGAAGACCTAAAGGACAGTACGTACACATGCATTGAAATACATGCACAATTAAATAAGTTACCTTCTAACTGGGATTGGATGCCATAAATATGCATGAAACCCATTTATTATCTCTTGCATACAAATGAATGCAGTTGCTATGGAGGGAAAGTAAAGCACTGCTCTTGGGCAGGGGGTAGGCATGAATACACTAAGAAGGTCCCCAACCTGTCCTCCATCCCTGAGACCAGGAACTATGGCTTCTACTGGCACTGATCCCATAGGCCTCTGTGTGCAGTGTGAACTAATGGGACAAGGAGGGAAGAGGGAAAAGGAAATCAAACCGAGGCACCTGTTCTTAAACAATTGTTCTTATAATGCAGGGGTCAACAAAAAATTTTAGCTGTGGGCCAGTCCACTGTCCCTCAGACCTTGTGGCAGGCCGGAGAAGTGGCACCGGGGGGCAGGAGCTGGAAGAAGAGGCGAGGGGGGCAAGTAGTCCTCCTCCTCACCCCCCCAGCCCCAGCCGCTGTGCTTACCTTCCCTGGGGCTGCTGCCACCACCACTGCTGCTGCTTCTCATGGGTAAGCAGAGCAAGCTTGTCTGCTCTGCTCTCTGGCCCAAAGGAGCACCAGGGCAGCGGCGGAGGGAAGATGAGCAGCATGAAAGGGCTGGCTGCGGAGAGGAGCTGCTTAAAATGGCACTCAGCAAGCTCAACCCAGTCCCCTTCCTCCTCTAGGCAGCACAGGGAGAAGCCAGGAGGAGGGAGGGAGGAGGCACCACCGCTGTGTGTGTGAGGGAAGGGGGGGGAATGGAATGGCGCAGGGGGGAAATGGTTCAGCCCGAAGGAACAGAATCCCCACTCTGATGTAATGACAGCTGGATCCTGAAGGCAATAGGGCCTGATTTGGCCCACGGACCTTAGTTTGCTGATCCCTGTTATAATGACCAGCTGGGACATTTCAGGGGTAGGAAGGAGCCTGATGGAGCTGGGCTTTTGGCAGAGCTAATGAAGCTTCTAGGGGTGCGGGTGGCGCTGTGGGTTAAACCACAGAGCCTAGGGCTTTCCGATCAGAAGGTTGGCGGTTTGAATCCCTGCGATGGGGTGAGCTCCTGTTGCTTGGTCCCTGCTCCTGCCAACCTAGCAGTTCAAAAGAACAAAGTGCAAGTAGATAAATAGGTACCGCTCCAGCGGGAAGGTAAACAGCATTTTTGTGTGCTGCTCTGGTTCGCCAGAAGTGGCATAGTCATGTTGGCCACATAACCCGGAAGCTGTACTCCAGCTCCCTCGGCCAATAAGGTGAGATGAGCGCCGCAACCCCAGAGTCGTCCATAACTGGACCTAATGGTCAGGGGTCCCTTTACCTTTACCTAATGAACCTTCTGCTTCCCATCTCTGCCACTGAGGCAGCCTGATGGAATGGTTGCACCCAGGACACAATTGCAGGAGAAGAGGCCTGATGTGGCTGGCATGGCATTCCCTTTGAGAGGCCCATCAGTGGAAGCCACAGCATCCAGGGATGGAGGATTATATCATCTCTCACATCGAATCTGCACTTACTACTTCCACTGATATGAACTCCTGTGCATCCCCTCCTTTGCAGCACAACATTTACAGGTGCGGACCCTCCAAATGTCCCTATTTTCCAGGGAAGTCCCTGATTTAGGGAAGCCTTCCTGGTTTCTGATTTAATCCTAGAATGTCCCACTTTTCCTTAGGATGTCCCTATTTTCATTGGAGAAATGTTGGAAGGTATGGAGTTATCTGACCCCCGAGCTGTCTGAAGGCAATCTTGTATAGGGAAGTTTTTTTTTTAAATGTTTACTGTTTTATTATGCTTTTATATATGTTAGAAGCTTCCCAGAGTAGCTGGGGTGACCCAGTAAGATGTGTAGGATGTAAATACTAAATAGTAAAATAAATAGTAAAATTATCATTATGGAATGGGACATCCTTATTTTCATCAGGGAAATGTTGGAGGGTATGCAGGTGCCACCGGTCATATGGGTCAGGAGCTCAAAGTTATCCTCACTGTACAGGAAAGCACATCTGGCAGGAAGCTTTTTTTCAAGTGACCTTGCTCCAACAGCCCATATGAAGGACACTTCTGCTAGGAATAATGCTGGAACAAAATTACAGGATTTAAGGATTTCATTGATTTTTTAAAAAAATCAAAACCACCCTTCAGTATAAGAACATAAGGAGAGCCCTGCTAGATCAGACGAAAGACATATCTGGTTCAGCATTATGTTCTCCCAGGGGCCAACCAGATGCCCCAATGGGAAACCCGTAAGCAGTATCCAAGCACTAGATCGCTCTCCCCACCTGCAATTCCCAGTAAGGTGTTGTAAGCATCACTGAGCTAATGTATATGAAATTATCTGAGCACTTGAAAAGCATGTAGGTGCCAGGGGCATCTTACCCATAGAGGCTAGTGGCACGGGGTGCCAGGGTGCCAAGTTCTGGAGGGCACCAGGGAAGAGGCGGAGGCTGGACGTGGCGCCTCCCTCCCAGAACCAGCTTGCCGCCCTCGCCTGCCTCCGCCATGCCGTGCCGAAGCAGCGGTCTCCTCCCTAAAAAAGGGTGGCAATTCTGGGAAATGGGAGGGGGGCGGAGGGAGCTTTGCACCACGGCACCGGATATGCTTAAGACGGCCCTGGTAGGTACATAAATAGATATGAATGATTATTATAGTCAGTTGTGTGTCTCCTGGCAGCTTTCAAAATGCAGCCATCTTTCTCCCCAGCATGGTCCAGTTGGAGCTCAAGGGGTGGGGGTCCTTGCCCACTTTTGCCCCCAACAACACACTAGATCCAGATTGTAATAACATACTGGTGCTTTTTAGATGTTCATTTTTGGAGATGTTCAGTCTACTGACTTCATGTGTACAAACATTACATGCGACCAAGAACTTGCCTGGGGAGGCACATTTGTTCCATCTTCAGTTATGGTACAATAAAAAACCAACACCACCCCTCATATGATATTATGCCTGTGGAGGAATGGATTATGTAGAATTTTTTCCAGCTATTTAGTTACAGAAAATGGATGCAGCTAAAAGGGTATAAAGGGCGCAATGAGAACACTGAAGCGCCATGGTCCCTTTGATGCATCAATTCTACATCCAATCACTGCATGTAAATTACCTGTCTGAAGTTATACAAGCTCTTCAGTTAGGCTAGCAGTGCCTATTGGTAATTTATTTAGAAGCAAAAAAAAGGGGGGTGGGGGAGAAGAAGGAGAAGGAAAAGTTTTGAAATTATTATTCTCCCCACCCCCACCCATCAACATTCCCATGGTCATGAATAAGTATGTCTCATTTGCTGCAATTTCAATCTGAAAGAGTTCTTCCATTGGGGATGTGTTTACCTCTCGTGGCCTGCTACTGTGAAAATTGGTTTTCTAGCCATATTGGAGGAACAAGCAATTTATAGTGCTATATTAAATTGTTCAATTTCCCCACACATTCTATGGTTTATGGCATTACTACATATGCCACAATGCTATCGCTTAGGAAGGTGGGTAGGGTAATGTTTTAATGTGTTTTTTTATCCCATAAACTCACCCCCCACCCCGATTTGTACTATAGTACAGGATACACTGAAGATTGAAGTGTAAATAAAGGAAAGCATTTCAGAAAAAAATGGCGTTGGTAGCTACTGCAAAGGTTTAGTGTAAGAGAACAGTCTCACAAATGCAAAGGATAAATTAATTCCTGATTAAGTGAAAAGGTGCTTTCCATATAAGTAACCTGAAGTGGGCAACATCTAAGGATTTGACTATATTCTGTTCTTCAGGTTGGTTAGTTAAGCTTTCATCTCCTGGCAAACAATGACGGGTGCAACTACGCAGCGACAAAGTATTCCTTGAAGGTACTTCCCAGTGTTCAAGTTAGGATACTCCAGCCCATCTCCTTCTCCTGCTTTCCTTAAAGGATAAAATTACTACTGGTCTTTTGTCTGAGGCTGCAGTTCTAACCCCACTTATCTTGTAGTAAGCCCTTTTGAATTCAGAGGGACTTGCTTCTAGGTAGACATGGTTAAGATTACAGCTTCACTTTTGTGCTCTGTCCCCATCATATCCCCAGATATAGACCCCAGACATATAACATGGTTCCAGTGGCTTTCCACTGTGGGAAGTCATCCTGCTATACTGTAAAAGAAGCACTCGTTTGGGCAAGACATTGGCAATGTATTCTGTTTACATGCTGCCAATCAACCCAGCCAGTGAAGCAGCACCTCTGGGGGGAGGAGGTCTCCATTTTACTATCAGGATGGGCATTTTAGCCTAGGTAAAGCTGAGGTGATGTCAGCCTCAGTGCTGCTCTCTTGTGATGAACTGTAAAGAAGCCTTATGTAGGATGAATTAGGACCATGTCAAAGGGCTATATGGAGGCCTCCACCCCAAGAAAACAGTGCTGGTTCAACAACTGTCAGGGTATATCATGTTTGCAAAGTGGATTTGCAGTTCCATATAGCAAAAGTAACTTTTTAAAAGCTCCTGCACATGTTTAAATTTACTCAAATGCCCTTGAGATAAGATTATAAGAATCACAAATGCCACTGTTGTGGATGATTTTTAATGCCCCTCCACTTTAAAGAGCAATCTTTTGAGGTTTCCATCCCTTCACTTCATTAAGAAGCTTTCATCCTTGCTTTCCCCTCCACATTAAGAAATGTAACAAAATAAAATGGAAATTTTGTTTCCAAATGTGCTTTGGAATCAAGGCTACAATTTATGCCTTCTTATTAAAACTTAAGTGATTAATATTAAAGTTTGTAGTTCTTAAAAGATTAAGTATTCCAAGTGCTTCTCAGCAGTCTATGCTAATTGAGCCCCCCTCAGTGGCACTAAGAGATTCATAATGTATCAAGAGAGAATTTATACTGAATTACAAACAATTGGCCTGGGCTTTCAAAGTTCCAGTCTGGAAAAGAACAATTATTAGCAGATGCTAATGACTTAAAAAGAGAAGTCATAATGATGTCCAATGTTTGAGGGGTGTAAACAGAAAGAATGGCAGCATAATGTAGCTAATTATGTAGCGGAGCAGCACCACTCACATGACCTCCCTCTCATTGAGTCGCTGCTCCATTCTGGGATGGAGAGGGGAAGGGGCATGGTGGTGGCAAGGTTGACATGGTGCAAATGTCAGTAGGAATGCCAGATTACCTCTGCCAGCATGTTTGCACCACACCCACCTCACTGCTCTGTTGTCCTTTAACCTGGTTTGCAGAAGCAACTCAGCCAGAGGGAAGGCAGGTAAGCAGTGCATTCCCAGTGCATTTCTTGACTTCTGGTGCAGCTGCCATGGCAAACTGCTGATACCATGATAGCGGATGCCAGCCGTGCAGTTAATTAAGGATAATTTGGGAGTATTATCCCCAGGGTTGGTGGGGGGGAGCTTTCTCTCATGGATCGTCCGATAACTGCTTCTGGTTCCGATGCAATGCGGAGTCAGGGATGCAGAGGGCATAGTACTGCCCGTATTGGAAACTCCCCAATGCGGTTGCCATGAGCGAAGGTATCTCTGTTTCTTTTAAGATGTGTCTGAATTTGGACTAAAGAAACAGACGTGTTTTGGAAGAAGAAGAAAGATAACCTGCGAAATGAATCAGCCACTGAGTGCTAAGGTTTTGATCTGGAAAGGACTCTTGTCATTGTAATTGGAATGCTATGTAAGTGAAGGGAGCCTTTATGCATTATTTTTGCTGTGCTATGAATTGGAAAGCCTTCACTGAAAAAGAATCAAATATTAATGGAAGGAAATTACTAATGGATTACAACTATATATGGAATGCAAGAGGGATTCAACAAGAACTTATAATTTTCTTTACGGGGTGCTTGAAAGGATAGACTGTGTGAAATACTGTGATGACTTGTAACATTTCCAACTAAAGAGAGCTCTAGTTCTGATTTATGATGGTTTTGGTGTGACGCGGATGGACTTGTTTCTGCTTTCGGTTTCAGAGAGGCAAAATTGAGCTGTGACGCACCTAGAAATGAGCTTTTGAAGGAGGGGCAATGTTGAAGAAAATTGACTGATTATAACGTGAAGGAAATGAAGAAGGTAAACAAATATTTCACACAGCTACAGGATATAATTTCCCTCTGCAAGTTAATGGATTTGGATTTATTAAACACAATCAAAAGTCATCACATCAGTGGCTGCTAGAACAAAGGATTAAGATAGGAATTGTGGAACTTGGACTAATTAAGAGAATTGGCACAGGATCAAGGAATATCAACTCCTGATAGCCGGAACACGGAAAGTCATCCAAATATGTTTCATTCGGAACTGTTTAATTGGCTCTTTTGATTTTATTGTGATTTCGCATGATTTGGCATTGTATTAATGTGGCCTCCATTGGATTGTTATTAATGAAAAATTAATAAAAATTATTATTATTATTATTATTATTATTATTATTTAAAAAGAGTAGCATTTCTTCAGGTGTGATCCATTTTAAAGTTTATCCAAGAACAGAGCAGCCTATTCAGAACTGGGGCAGAAATTAAATTTCACAAAATGTAAAAGTCAGTGAATGCTTAAATTTCAGCTTGTAATTTGGTGGAGAAATTCAGCCTTGGGGAATCCCAATTTGACAACAAAGTTAAAAAAAATCACCTGCTTTGACTTCTTTGAATGACTAGTACAAAATTCACTAAATTATATTGCAACTCATTTATCAGATGGTGTCAAATGTTGGCTGCTATTTGTCATCCACTTACTATTAGATATTACTGGTTTCTCATCAAAACTGTCAAATTCTGTCATACACAAAATATGGGAACTGTCTACATAAGCAGAATACACCTGGATGATATTCACTGTGAAAATTCTCAGAGAAAAATTTTAAGGAAATTCTGGGCAGATTTGTTTCAGTTATCATCATAATTACTGGAAACATCACAAGTGCAAAGCATGACTAATGAATATTTTTTGGGATCTCCCCCAATTAATTATAGGACGGTTTTATAGCAGCACATAAGAAGCTTGCAGCTGAGAGCCTTTCAGGTTTGTGAAAATAAATTTTTCATGAAGATATCATGTTGGTGAAAGTTAATTTCATTTGGTACGTTTTTATAGATTAAAAAACTAAGACACTGAGAATCAGTGGGAATTCCCAGCAATATGTTAATTATTTTGCTCCCTAATCCAAAATGTTGTCCTTTAAATGCGAACAATTGGACCATAACATGATGACATCTTTATCCAAAACCATGATAACACACAGTTCTAAATGTGATTGGCTGATATAATCCCACTGAGTGGAAGAAGTGATTGTGGAGAATGCGTCACCAATCAAGCCAGTAGTTGCTTGTTAACAGTCAATGGGAATGCTAGCAATAGTAGGAGCGGTGCGAGAACATGGAGAATGATGTCAAACTCTTTGAAGTCAAAACTAAGGCTTTTCAGAAAGTTTACAAAGTATTATTTGCTTTGTAAAGAAATTTGTATGGGTAGCTATTATACACACTTGGCTATTGTACTGCTTTTCAAACCATTTTTATGGAAATAGTTTTTTTCTAAACAATTCAGATACCAAGCTTAATCGGTCAACTGTAAACTGAGCTGCCTTTGAGATTTGCAATTTCAGTTTGAAATTGCAGTTTCAAAACTGCAACAATGATTGAAACCAGGTTGCACGGGAATCGTTTAAGTCACAATTATTAAAAGGGAGATGAATTCACGAGTGATTTGCTCTGGAATTGCTCTGGTTTTACTGGGGTTTGTTGCAGACAATCCTGGATTGTTTTCTCCACATTTTAAGGAAGGCTTTAAATGAAAGACATTGCTCCAGTCTCAGGTCCCTAGGCAAAAAGTTGTTGCATAATGTAACTTTTGCATTTCACAATAGCTTCTATTTAGTCCCTAACAAAAATCAAATATAGATAGGAAAACAAGGTAAGCTACAAGATGTTCAAAAGATCATTTGTGTCGGTTGAAAGGTGACATAAACTTGTGCTTTTACTCAAAATCATTCTTATTGTTTCTATTTAGAACTCTCTGACAGAGTAGCTCTCAATATATCTCTGAATAACAAACACTTTGCTCTTCTGCAACATTTCATTGTTAACTTCCTGTTGTTGTTGTTGTTGTTTTAATTATTTTTCAGTTGTAAAGTGCCTAACATTTTCACACATTGCACAGGGTTTAAAAGACACACCATCTCCTCTTTGCAGACTCATGATCTGAAATGTTTGATAGTAAAAGGAAACAGAATGGGGAGGGAAGCAAGCAAATTCAGGTACCAAGTCATACTTCAGCATCATCATCTCATCTGGAGTGGTAGGTCTCCTTGCCTTCAAGTACATGTACAGAATCCAGCAAACCATTACCCCTATTCCCTTGGTTCTGCAGTGCCAGGGCAACTCGAAGATGGAGCAGAGTGTTCTTTCTGGGAGAAAGGAGACGCAAGTTCTCAGCCACTGTTTTCTGTACACCACTTACAGATATTTTTATAGGGCTGCCATACGTCTGGGTTTCCCCAGACACGTCCATGAATTGTTCAGAAAAATGGCGTCCGGGCGGGATTTTGCTGAATCAGCAAAATATCTTGGAAAACCCTGACATATGGCAAGTTGGTCTATTTTTATAAAAAAATCTTTAAAAATCTAAGAAAAGCCCCAAAATGAATGTTGACTCATCTTTGACAGGCCCCCCCCCCCAAAAACCTCAACAACTCTGTCTGGATTTTCACTTTTGGGAATATGGGAACCCTATTTTGACACCATTGTCACTCTGCTGGCACATCACTCTCCCTTTCAGCTGACAAATATGCATGGATGGCGAAGGCTGTGAAAAAACTCAATATGGGGTTGAAATGGCCGAAATATTGGGAAATTGTGGAACAAGAGGGGGACAAATGGAAATTGCAGAGTTATGAGAAATTAAAAGATAAAGTGCGTGACTGGCTTCATTATTATCAAATAATGGAGGTCTTCAAGTCAGACAGGAAAAATGGCTTCCAGGTGGAAAAATCAAAACTGGAGACAGAATTGTTAGAGTCCAAAACTAAGAATTTGTCAAAAATGTATAACTTGCTGCTGAAATGGAATACACAGGATGAAACAGTTAAGTCAGCCATGATCAAGTGGGCACAAGACATTGGTCATAACATTATGTTTGAAGACTGGGAATGGTTGTGGACCACCGGTATAAAGTTTACGGCGTGTAACACCTTAAAAGAAAATATTATGAAAATGATTTATAGGTGGTACATGACCCCAGTCAAACTTGCTAAGATTTACCACTTGCCTGACAATAAGTGTTGGAAATGTAAAGAGAATGAAGGTACATTCTTTCACCTCTGGTGGACGTGCCCAAAGATTAAGGCTTTCTGGGAGAAGATTTATAATGAAATAAAAAAGGTATTTAAATATACCTTTCTGAAGAAACCAGAGGCCTTTCTCCTGGGTATGGTCGGCCAGTTGGTGCCAAAGAAGGACAGGACATTTTTTATGTATGCTACAACAGCAGCAAGAATACTCATCGCAAAGTATTGGAAGACAGAAGAACTACCCACCGTGGAAGAATGGCAGATGAAAGTTATAGACTATATGGGACTGGCAGAGATGACTGGCAGAATCTGAGACCAGGGAAAAGAGACGGCGGAAGAAGATTGGAAGAAGTTTAAAGACTATCTTAAGAAATATTGTAAAATTGTTGAATGCTAAGACGTTGTGGATTTGGAAAATATGAGGTTGTATGCTGTAACCATTATGCAATATGAAAAGAAAGGTTAAAATTATTTATTAGAAATTAGGGAGGGATTTGTTGATCAAAATTAATTAGGGATTGGAATGCAGTAAGGGGAGGTACGAGGAGGTCGGGAAAATAAGTTTTATGAAAATAAGGGATTGAAATTATACATGTGGTGTTTTTTGTGTTTTGTGTGTGTTTATGGTTTATGTTTTTGTTTTTTGTTGTGATATGTGTGCTTATAATGTGTGAAAAAGCTAATAAATATTTTATAAAAAAAAACACAAATATGGATGGATGGATGGATGTGCAGTTGGTGGGATCCCTGCTGGTGGAAACTGGCAGAAACAGGGCTCTCTGGGTCAGGGAGGGGGTGAGGCTGAGCTGGCCTGGCTACAATAGTGTGATAGCACCTGGTCTGATACAGACCCAATTGCTGCGCCAGCTAGAAACTTCAGCAAGAAGTTTGCATTGTTCTTTATTTTTTTAAAAAAAATCTTTTAGACTGTGCAGATGATGAACAAGTTATCTGTTGCATATTCAACATGAATTTTTAAATGTCCCTCAGTTGTTAGGAGGCCAGCAAGAAAAACAATAATAAGTGAACGTGTTATAGCTATTCAAAGCAGCTCTGGTTTATCGAGCTATAGAAGCTCTTCCTTCAAATTCCATTCTGGGAGAAAATCTCCCCTCACTACCATCAGCAAAAAATTACCATATGAACACTGAACATAATGAATCAACTACTTTTACCCAGGTCGTAGAGTCAATTCCCTTTGTAGCATAGGTCAGCTGTGTTAGTTCACCACAGAATAACGGATAAAATCATGAATGGAATATTTCCAAATTCCACTCTGGTGCTCCGCAGAAACTGTTAGTCTTTAATATATGTCAGGGAACTGCCATCGGCTCAGGGGTGAGAGGGGAAAAGGCGGATGGATTACAGAGAGCCCCCAAAGATCGTGGGAAACAGCACTTCCTCAGCGGAGGAAGGAAGCCACGCCTCTAGTGGGGAGGAGATGCAGGGCTCGGAGGATGCAAGGCAGTGCCAGGACACCTTGCCTGAGCAAAGCAGGGAGGAGGGAGGTCCCCCGTTACCCAAGCCTTCCTTGCGCAGTAGGCTTTTGCGCAGAGAGGGGAGGCGCAGACTAGGGGTCAAGAAACTACTCTGCTGGGGAAGATTTAAGGACCGCCCACTCTCAGATTCTGCCAGTGAATAAGCAAGACATGGAATTGAGGTGCTCTGCATTCTAAAGGGTTTTTAGCACCAATAAGAAAGCTTTAGAACAGACTAGTGAGGCATATTGCCTGATTGCTCTCAAGCAACCAACCGATACCCTTAACAATATAGAATATGAATTATAGGATTATATGAAACGGTCTTAGAGAGAAACCATTGTTTTCCATATATTTATACAGAGAGATTATATAATGTATGTATATTAAATTTAATACCACTATGGTCAGTGCTCCCAAACTGGCTTGACTACACTTACATCTTGCACCAGATCCTTGGCACCACTCAGAAATATGTCCAGCGTTACCTCCCCTCTGGTTCTTCTGCTTCGGCACAGACATTTAAGGTATCAAAAAAGTTTTACCTCTTTGTTGTGATTGGAACACATATGTAGTCTGCCTGTGTCATGATTGTGGAAGTCATCCAATACAACAACATTTCCTCTTTTGTCTGAGAGTGATAGCTCATCTCCAGTACAAAATGACTCTTAGGGCCCAATATTACAACCTACAGCAATTCTGCCCCTTTGGGGGTTTCTAGATTGTTGGACTCAGAGCTTTCTTTGATATACCTAGCAACACCACCTCCGGTACATCCTTCCCTGTCTTTCCTATGTATTTTATATCTGGAGATCACCAAGTCCCATTGATTCTCTCTGTTTTACCAGGTTTCTGTTATGCCCACTCTATCACTGCTTTCTTCTAAGAGCAAGCACTCCAATTTACCTAATCTAGTGTTAGTGTATAAGCACTTGCATACAGTCTCTCTCTCTTCAAGGGACTTCGGCATGTATTTTGACCTGTGGTGCTTTGGCCTCTCTTCATTGCTATTCTTTTGCAGATGTCAATGCTGAATGCGTGGATGTTTCATGGATGGAGATGGAATGGCATGAAATGTCAGGGATGGGGTTAGAAGGCATAGGGAAGACCCATTGGAAGACAGCTCATTGGCTTTATGAAGAAGGCCGGTGGATAGAAGAAGGAGACTTTGTGGGGGATTTGTTCAATGTGGTAACATCCAAGGGGCAATTTTTTTAAAAAAAAAATAGTAAAGAGAACTTTAGACAGTAAGTCTATACATGAAAATACAGTTTCTATGGATTTTTTTATAGAAACTAAGTTACTTCAAACATAAGGACAGTCAGCTGGTCTCCAAGACCAGGAGCAAATGGCTAGTAGTACTGTTTCTCAAACATGTTGTGGGATAATTTGAGCAAGAGTTCACATAGCTACTGGTACCCAAACCTGCTGGATAGGCTTTGTAGCAGTCCTCATGCTTCCAGCTGTGTAAAGGGCTGTGCAAATTGAAGAATATCTAACTTTTAGAAGACACTTGAAGGCAGCCCTGTTTAGGGAAGTTTTTAATGTCTGATGTTTTATTGTGCTTTTAATTCTGTTGGGAACCCCTCAGAGTGGCTGGGGAAACCCAGCCAGATTTGGGGGGGGGTGTATAAATTGTTGTTGTTGTTGTTGTTGTTACTACTACTGTGGACTTAAGTCTTACTTTTCTCCTGCATTGAGAACTTTTGTGAGTGGATGACATCTCCTGAATGAAAATAGGATTCTTTTGGATACATTCCAATGAAAACAGTGATCTTTTTGTGGCTTTATAAGTATGGTAAAGCTGAAAGTCAAACTTACTGCTAGGTATGTCCTTTAAGTCTGCAGTTCTTTAAAGAATTGCTATGCGTTTAAAATGAGTGGATTCTCTGCTATCTCTATATTTTTATGGAGAGACAGTCGCTATCTCTTGGCCCATATGCTCATTACTATTCACAGCAAAGCGTCAGCATAATAAGGGCATCTGTAATTACCTTCAGATCCCGTGTTGTACATTTCCTTGCCAACAGAACATTCTCTAGGGAAGCTTCCACCTTCACTCATACATTGCTTGGAGGTTGTTGGGGTGGTTTGTTGTTGTTTTTTGTTACATACAGAGATGCAGCAGTGACAGCATCCAATTGTTTTTTCTAGGCAACTCAGAAGAATACCGTATTTTTCGCTCTATAACACGCACCAGACCATAACACGCACGTAGTTTTTAGAGGAGGAAAACAAGAAAAAAAATATTCTAAACGAAATAGTGGATATATGATTTTTGTGGTTCATGCTGTGGCCACAGACATGTGATCTGACAGTGAGTTTGGAGTAGCCCAATGCAAAAATCCTGAGGATCCATGTGGATCCATGCTTTGTAACCACGGAGGAGGGAAGGAAGGGGAACCATGGATCCTCTGCTCACGACTGCAGCAGATCCCCCACCACCACCCGCAGGCATTCACTCCATAACACGCACAGACATTTCCCCTTACTTTCTAGGAGGAAAAAAGTGAGTGTTATGGTGCAAAAAATACGGTAATTCTGCTGAAGTTTATTACATCTTCTTGGTTTGGATCTTACCAGAGCAACCTTGGAAGGGTTGAGGAAGAAGTTGTGCCATTAGGATGCATCCACGGCACAGTTCCACCCCAAGTGTTATTAATACCCTCTCCCCAATATTTTTCCATCTTACCCACTCATGCTCCTACAGCAGTGATAGCCAAACTTGGCCCTCCAGCCTGTTTTGGGACTACAATTCCCATCATCCCTGACCATTGGTCCTGTTAGCTAGGGATAATAAGCGTTGTAGTCCCAAAACAGCTGGAGGGCCAAGTTTGGCCATCATTGTCCTACAGCATCAACTTAATCAACAATGTATCACTTCTTCTGTATCTCTCAAATATTTGTTGCTCTCCACTTCTTGAAGCTGGTGGATTCTGCCTCCATGCCATAGTCACATTCTTTCTCTTTTATACAGCTACATCTTACACATCTCAGATTGCATGGGTTGTGCGTAGGGTGACCATGTATCCTACTTTACAAAAGGCAAGCATCTTTCTGAAGGGCTGTCAGAGGATAGTCCTGTGTTCGAAGGTGTCCTCTGTTTGAAGGCCTGCCCTTCCTAAGCTCATTATAAAGAACTAAAGCCAAAAGAAGGGAGAAGAGCAGGGCCTTCAAAGTTTCCCGTGAAGAGTTAGCACCTAGACAGCAGACTGACACAGGTGATCAGCTACAACAGGCTTCTTCAACCTCGGCCCTCCAGATGTTTTGAGACTACAATCCCTGACCACTGGACCTGCTAACTAGGGATCATGGGAGTTGTAGGCCAAAAACATCTGGAGGGCTGAGGCTGAGGAAGCCTGAGCTACAGTCTTCCTCACCATGGTGAGACAAATTGCATTTCTATTTAAATTATACAATAGTAATAATTTCTGAATTTGCATCTCTACTTATAAATAAAAATATGCATTTTCCCCCTTCTGGGGGGAGATGCATACATGACCATCCTGCTTGCTCATCAATATATTCTTATCATAGCAACAGCTCTTGGGAATTGCTTGGGGTTGTGTCAAAGGTACTGCTAAATAAACATCCTTTCAGTGCAAGCATTGCTGCTTGTGCAACGGTCTGCACTCTCCCTGCATGCTCCCTAAATCTGTTCTAGGAGTTCCCCCAAGCCTCCGTAGATTTGGGAAGGGTGCAGGGTGCATGCAGGTGAAGGAAAAGGGGTAAAGTTTTCTTGCACAAGCAGAAATTGAATGAGTTGATAGCTGTGTAGCTATCAGGTTGCATCAAGGCCTGCTGGGGTCAAGAAACATAACAATGACTTGTAACCCTCTGTGAAAACACAAGACCTGGCTTTTAATCAGGTCTGTCTCCATCCTCGGATGAAGCACACAGGCTCCTTTGTAGGTAAAAAACAGGAATCAAGAGAAACTAGTCAGTCGTTATATAAGCAAAGTTGGAAATCAGTTGAAAGTTGTGTGCTGGGCAAAAAGTCAATAGAAACCAAACTGGATAGCTTTAACTAGCTACTCAGCAGGATGTTCCCTCAGATAATAAAGCCTCATCTTCAGGTGGCATGAAAACCTTTTCCTTCAGTTTAGGTTCCACTGCAGAATTACAGGATCCAGTATTTTCTATGCCACTCAAAAAAGTAAATGCAGCTATTTTGGCTCATATGAAAACTTCAAAATCCATATTAGGGAAATACCCTTATTAGGAAATACTTTATTAGGATCAACTTATCCCAAAATAGTATTAATGTTTGTCAGCATTTGAGGAGGCACTTAGGGATGCTTGAGTAATTTCATGCATATGGATTCCATGCCCAAAATACCCAATCTCCATCCTCGTCTTTACTGAGCCTTGCACCAATATTTTATTGTCTACTGGCTTCCATAGCTATTTGAATATAGTAACACAGCTCCTTAATTTTGTCTCTTTAAAACGCATAAAAATGGGGGTTTGGTCAACATGAGCATTAAAAAGATAATGTTTCTGTTTATGTGTAAAAGTAGATAGAAAGGCATTCAAGACAAACCATTACATTTCATCATAGCTAGTCAAGCCACATCTGTAAACAAGACAATAAACTTTTACTTAAAGTGCCGGATTTAAGCAAGGTAGGCTTTCAAATGCAAAATCATGTTTCTTTGAGGAGTCAAAATGAAGGAAAAGGTAGCATGATGATGGGTACTACAGGATACATACTAGTTCAGGAAGGGGAAGAAACAAAGGACTGAAAATTTGAGAATGCAAAGAAAAGCATGAAAAAGGAAAAATATGATAATATATGCAAATCATGGGGGAAATAGAATATGGAAGGAAAAGCTATAAAGAGAAGGTCAAACACAATCTTTTTTGCTCACATGTCAAGTGAAACTTAAAATGTCACAATATATACTTAACAATTCTTGTAGAAAAAATACATATTTGGGTGTTGGGTTTTTTTTTAATTCCCTGGATGGCTCTTCACTTCATTCCACATCTCAAGATCATATTGAGCAAATTCCTCTTTCATCTTTCCAGGCTGTTCAGTGCCCACTTTTGGTGCTATTTAAAAACAAACAAAGGCCTGGAGCAGGGTGGCTCCACGTTTCATACCAAGTGGGCCACAAGAGTACTTTGACATGGAACCTGTGGGAACACTGTCTTGGGCTTCCAAAAAGGCCTTAAGGGTTGCATGTGGCCTTTGGGCCACACTTTGGACTGTTCTGCCCTGGAGTTCACTCTTTCTGTTTTGTTTTGTTTTTTTAAATTCTTTTTATTGAGTTTCAGTTACAACATCAAAGAAAGAAAGAGGAAAAAAGAAAAAAAGAAAACCAAAAAAGAACACAAAAGACAAGACAACAATTTCAAAAGGAAAAAGGGAGAACAAGAAGAAAAGAAAAAAAATATCCACATCTAACACTAGAAAGCAACAATCTCTGTTACAATTCTATATCTTATTCTTTAAAACTTTATATAATTAGATATTTAGATCTTTCTTCTACACCCCTGTTGACCTCCTTCCCTCCCAATTTCGGGCTTCTTGATGAAAGGAAATTTTCCATTTTCTGCAGCTAATAATTATTGATGGTTTGCGCATCGTAAGTTTTATAACAGACCTGCTATAGTTTTTAGATTTCTATAGTTTCCTTCAATGTATACCATAAATTTATTCCAATCACTAATAAACTTTGTATTTTTTTGGTTTCTAATTTTTTGCGTCATTTTTGCTAATTCAACATATTCAAATTATCTTGTTTGCCAATCCCTAACCATTGGTATATTTGTACTTTTCCAATTTTGTGCAATTAGTATTCTGGCCGCTGCTGTCGAATATTGAAATAAAATCTTATCTTCCTTTTTAATTTCATCCCCAATTATACCTAGTAAAAAGGCCTCTGGTCTTTTAGGGAAAGTATATTTAAATATTTTTTTTAACTCATTATAAATCAAATCCCAAAATTTCTTCATTTCCTCGCAAGTCCACCACATATGGTAGAAGTTGCCTTCTTTGATTTTACACTTCGAGCAGGCCTTATTTCCTGTTTTGTACATTTTTCCTAATTTTGCTGGTGTGATGTACCACCTATATATCATCTTCTCCAAATTTTCTCTAAGGGTAACACTTGCCGTAAATTTTATTCCATTGTTCCATAATTTCGACCATTTTTCGTATTCTATATTATATCCCAAGTCCATTGCCCATTTTGTCATAACCTCCTTTATTTCTTCATCTTTGGTGTCCCATTCCAATAATATATCATACATTTTGGATAATAACTTGGTTTTACCTTCAATTATTTCTATCTGAAATTTGGATTTTTTTCCACTCATCCCTACTTTTTTATCTTCCATCCACATTGCATTTATTTGATGATATTGTAGCCAGCCTGTTAATTTTTCTTTCAGATCCTCATATGTTCTCAATTTCCAGCCGCTTTCTGATCTTATCAGTAGGTCTTCGTAGGTTAATCTTTCTCCTTCCATATTTGTTTTCTTAGTTATTAACATATCTGTTGGCGATAACCACCAGGGTGTTTTCCATTCTAGGAGTTTTTTATTTTTCTCCCAAACTTCATATAGTGGTCCTCTAATGATGTGGCTTGAAAACCCTTTATGTACCTTTTCTTTATTTAACCACAAGTAGGCATGCCAGCCGAACCTATTGTTGAACCCTTCTAGGTCTAATAACTCAGTATTTTCCAAAGTTATCCACTCTTTGATCCAGCAAAGGCAGGCAGCCTCGAAATATAGTTTCAGATTTGGGACCGAGAATCCCCCTCTTTCTTTTCGATCTGTGAGCAATTTAAATCTGATTCTCGGTCTTTTCCCTTGCCATATAAACTTCGAAAGGGTTTTCTGCCAATCTTTGAACATTTTGGAGCCTTTGATCACTGGTATGTTTTGGAACAGGAACAACATTTTTGGGAGTACGTTCATTTTTATTGCCGCCATCCTTCTCATCCACGAAAGTTTAACTCTATTCCATATATCTAGATCTTTTTTAATTTCCTTCCATGTTGTCAAGTAGTTATCTTGAATTAAATTTATATTTTTTGTAGTTAGCCAGATTCCCAGATATTTTATTTTTTTAGCCACCTTGATTCCATTCTGTATCTCTAATTTTTCTCTTTCATCCTTTCCCAGATTCTTAGTCATCATTTTTGTCTTTAATTTATTCAGTTTAAAACCGGATAGTTTGCTGTATTCTTCTAATATTTCCAGCGCCTTGCTGACACTTTTTTGCGGCTCTTCTAGGGATAGCATCAAATCGTCTGCGTAAACTTTTAATTTATATTCTTTCATTCCTACTTTAATCCCTCGAATCTCTGGTGTTGCTCTTATTTTGCTCGTGATTACCTCTAATACTATGATGAACAAAAGCGGGGAAAGAGGGCAGCCCTGTCTTGTTTCTTTTTTGATTCTAAATGGATTTGTTAAGTTGTTATTTATGATCAATTTGGCAGACTGACTCGAATATACTGCCTTTATTCCTTTCATGAATTCGCCCTCTATCCCTGCCTTTTCCATACTTTTTAATAGGAACGACCATGAGACATTGTCGAATGCCTTCTCCGCATCGATAAAAATCAGCACCGCAGGTATCTCATTCTTACACTCCAGATATTCAATGATGTTTATAGTATGTCTTACGTTATCTTTAAGAAACCTGTTTGGGAGGAATCCTGCTTGATCTTTATGAATTAGATTTACTAAACACTTTTTAAGTCTGTTTGCCATTACCTCTGTGAAGATTTTGTAGTCATTATTTAATAATGATATAGGCCTGTAGTTTTTGATATTTAATTTATCTGTGTCCGGTTTAGGGATCATCGTGATGTGAGCCTCTTTCCATGACTCTGGTATCTTTCCTCCCCCTAATATTTTATTCATGATATCACATAGCACTGGCATTAGTTGATTTTCTAATACTTTGTAGTATTTTGCAGACAGTCCATCCGGTCCTGGGGCCTTCCCTAGTTTCATTTTTCTTATCGCATTCGGGATCTCTTCTATTTTTATAGGTTTGTTTAGTTGAAATCTTTCTTCCTCTGTTATGGTCTTCCCGCTGCAGTCTTCTAAATATTTTTCTATTTGGTTTAAATCTTCGTCTTCCTTGTTATACAGTTTCTCATAAAATTTGAGGAAATTTTCCTTTATTCCTTTTGGATCTTCTATCAATTGCTCCCCTATTTTTATCTTATTTATCACATTTTGTTTTTGCCTTCTTCGCAATTGCCAAGCTAGTAGTTTACCTGTTTTATTAGCTGATTCGAAATATTTTTGCTTCATTAACTTAATTTTCCATTCGATTTCTTGATTTGTCAGCATTGAATATTGTGTTTGTAATATTTTTATTATTTGTAAGTTTTGTTCATCTTTCGGATTTGTTATTAATTTTTTCTCACATTCTCTTAGCTGACTGAGAATTTCTTCTTTCTTTTGTTCCCTTATTTTCCTCTTATAGCTATTTTGCTGGATAAAGAAGCCTCTTAAGACTGCCTTGCTAGCATCCCAGACTATCTCTATGCTTGATTCTGTATTAAGGTTCAAATCGAAATAGTCTTTTAAGGTGGCTTTAGCCTTTTCAATAACTTCTTCACTCTCCAATAGGTATTCATTCATTCTCCATCTGAACCCCCCCGTGATACACCTTTTATTTCCAACATTATCGAATTATGATCAGAGAGAGTTCTCGGTTGGATTTCACATTTTGAAGTTCTTAACGTAAGTTCTCTTGAGATCCAGATTTGGTCAATTCTACCCCAGCTTTTGTGTGTTTCTGAGAAAAAGGTGAATTGCTTCTCTATTGGATGTTTGTGTCTCCAGATGTCTATTAAATCTAGATTTTCTTCTAAATTATTAAAGGATCTTGGCAGCTTCCCTTGATTACGCTTTTTCTTTTCTGTTTGTCTGTCAATTTCTGGTACCGGTACTCCATTGAAGTCTCCCAGTAATATCGTCCTGTTACACTCTAACTCTAATAATACTTGCTCTAATTTCTTAAAGAATTCCAATTTGTTCGAATTCGGGGCATATATATTTATCACATTAAGTTTTTCACCCTGGAAATTAATTTGCACCCCCAATATCCTTCCTTCATCATCTTTATAAATCAATTTAGGTTCCCATTTTTCATTGACATATGTTACTACTCCTCTTTTTTTCTCTGCAATGGAATTTATGAATTCAACTCCCAGTTTTTTATTTATCAAAATGTGTTCATGCTTTTTGGTCACATGTGTCTCCTGCATACAGATTAAATCAAGGTTCTTTCTTTTCAAGACATTCACAATTTTATTCCTCTTGGTTTTCTCATTCACACCATTCACATTCCATGACAAAATTTTCAGATTCATTGTTATATTTACTTTCCGATGTCCAAATAATTAATTTATATCCGAGTGGTTTTGTTTTCTGTTTCCTCTTCCTCTTTTTCCACTTCCTCTTCCACTACTCCCTCTTCTCCTTCTTCTTCCTCCTCTCCTCTTTCCCTTTCCTTATCCTCCTGTTCTCCTCCCTTCTCTCTTCTTCTTCTTCTCTCTTCTAAATCACCATTTCTCCCTCCATATCTCTCCTCCACTTTCCCAAAATCTTTTTCATATCTACGTAGAAAGTTACCCACTTCCTGGCTTTCAGTGATCTTAAATCTTTTATCTTTATAGAAAAAGGAAATCCCTTCAGGGAATTCCCATCTGTGTTGTATCCCGTTCTTTTTTAGAACGCTTACTAACTGTTTGTATCCCTCTCTTTTGCGTAGGAGTCTGGTTGGTATTTCTTGGAGTTCACTCTTTCTGGAAAGTGATTCCAGCCAGGTAATGACAAATTAGGGCTAGTATGGTGATGCCACCACACTACATAGATTAATGAAGCAAATTTAGAGTGATGGCAAAGCTTCCTGCCTTCAGTCTGAATGGCTAACCACTTCTCTCCCCCCCCCCCAATAATACTTTTTGTTGAACAATAGATTTGATTTTATTAAAACTGTCTTGCTTGCCTCTGCATTTCCCTGACTCTCTGTAATATCTCATCACACACACAATTACTTCATGGGTAAAAAAAAGAACCCTGTTGTTTCTGTAGCTAAGTCATATTGTTTTAAAGAATGTTTATGGGGAGAATATGTCAAGAGAGAATAAGAAATGCAGGTGTGAGATATCTGGCCACATGGGGCTAAAAGTTTGGTCGCATCTGATGAAGAAGGTACTTTCAAGTTTGGGCTTGTAATTCAGTTAGGTCTGTGGATGGGTGATTTCACTGTTTATGCACTTTGTATAATTTCCCAATTCACTCAAGCAAGGGTGATGTGATCATTTCACTCCAGGAGCGAGCTAGCCAGGGCTTGTTTGCCCAGTACCACATACCAAGTTATTAACATTTTTCTCTTTACATGATCAATGAAGGTGCATTTATAATGGAGGTAGGTAGGGGGTCAATACAAATTTTCCAAGGGGAGGGAAACATGCTATAAACATAGTTGGTACATCAAGAAAAGTGAGATGCACGAAGGATCAAAGATGTGGCACAAATGGCCAGGGAATGTAACATTTTAGGCTTTTTGCTCACTATAGTATTGGTGACTATAAAGTTCTGTGAATCTGCAATGAGCTGTCTTGTTGCTACCAATTTACAAGTGAAGATGAAATGCAGAATAAAATATGCACGAGTTCTTTCCAGAAGGCAGAGATTTAACCTGTTTGAGCCCTGATCTACAAGACAATCTTTCTCATTAAAACAGTGCTCATAAATCAGGAGGTCAGGAATGGAATTAGTTTTTTAATATCTGAAGTTGGCATGCAGAGCTCTTATAGAGTTCTGATGCCGAGAGGAGCTGAACAGGTGTTCAGGGGAGCCAGAGCTAAAAATGTTTTAGATTCCTCTGCATAGTTCATAATAACATCCACCACACTCATTTATTGCTGTCAGCTACTGTGTGCCTTTATGCAATTATCTCAGAGCTGCCAATAATGATGTACTGATCCAAATGTTTCCATCCTGTTGTAGAACTAATCTATACCAGGTAAGCTGATAGAGCTGTGGAAAGTGAAAAGGGGCTTGCTCCTTTGTTCACATCTATCAATTCAGAAAGGAAAGATGGAGGGGAGAAAGAAAGACAGTTGGCTATATTTTTCTTCTTTTTATCTCCAACTTTCTGGCCCTATTTTTCACAGAAAATAAGTGATAATGCTGAAATGTTCCAAGGACACTTGTCCATGCCTTTACAGTTCAAGGCCTTAGATGACTTCTTTTTCTCAATTATTTGAACCAAACAAGACACAGTTAAGGTGAATTCTGCAAGATCGTCTCCGCTGCTCAACAGCTATTGGCTACTTTCTGGAAATAGCTCTTAGGTAAGAGCAAAACCAGTGGGCAAACCCCACTCCCTGCAGCCATTTGAGGAGGACACCATAGTCAACAGTAAATGGTAAAGGTAAGGGGACTCCTGACCATTAGGTCCAGTCGTGGCCGACTCTGGGGTTGCGGCGTTTATCTCGCTTTATTGGCCGAGGGAGCCGGCGTACAGCTTCCAGGTCATGTGACCAGCATGACTAAACTGCTTCTGGTGAACCAGAGCAGAGCACAGAAATGCCGTTTACCTTCCTGCCAGAGCGGTACCTATTTATCTACTTGCATTTTGACGTGCCTTCGAACTGCTAGGTTGGCAGGAGCAGGGACCGAACAACAGGAGCTCACCCCATCACGGAGATTTGAACCGCCGACCTTCTGATCAGCAAGTCCTAGGCTCTGTGGTTTAACCCACAGCGCCACCCGCGTCCCATACTCAACAGTATCAAAAGCCAAAAAGAGATCAAGGGGGTCACTCTTCCCCAACCTCTCCTGACAAATGTCATCAACCAGAGTGACCAAGGCAGTTTCAGTGCTACGACTGGGCCCAAAACTGGAATGAAATGAGTCCACATAATCAGTTTCCTCCAATTATGCCTGGGCTGCTAACATCCTCTTGAGCCCCTTGTTCCCAAAGAGGATACTCACTGCTGGGCAATAGCTGTTGTACTTACTCTTTTGTGTGCAAGGAGGCCCCCTTAAAGAGAAGTTACTCCCTGTGTTAAGCTAGATAGCACCCACCTCCCAAATGACGCTTTATTCAATAAGCCAAGATAGGCAAGGGTTAAGAGGGTTGGTGACCCACATCCTGAATCTGCAATAGTTGAAACTGATCCAGCACAGATGAAACAGTCAGTGCTCTGGATTCCTCCATAGTCTACCTGTGTCATCCAATTAAAAATCTAGTGTGACTTCACGGCAGGATGTTGCTGTTTTCAACAGGATACAGTGGTACCTCGGGTTAAGTACTTAATTTGTTCCGGAGGTCCGTTCTTAACCTGAAACTGTTCTTAACCTGAAGCACCACTTTAGCTAATGGGGCCTCCTGCTGCTGCTGTGCCGCTGCTGCATGATTTCTGTTCTCATCCTGAAGCAAAGTTCTTAACCCGAGGTACTATTTCTGGGTTAGTGGAGTCTGTAACCTGAAGCGTATGTAACCTGAAGCGTATGTAACCCGAGGTACCACTGTATAGTAAAAGCTCCTTATAACATAATAACAAATTCTGAGTGCCTCTGGGCTTTTCTTTACAATTAAATTGTATATTAATTTTGTTACATGAAATAAATTCTAAATTTTCTGTGGCTACCATTTTAAATGCCACAGAACAGCAAGCTTAAAAAAACAACAACCTTCCCCCCCCCCACTCTGCACAATGCAGCTCATGTACTGAGACTTGGGACTGCTCTTCTTGTGCCAGTTGAATTATACCCACATGCAGTCTCTCCAGTACAAATTTTACACTCCCATACAGAAGTAATACACAGTCATCACATGCCCCCTTCGTTTCAGCGAAGAGAATCTGTTCTAATTGGTCCTTCCAAATTGCTGCTTCCTAATTGTAACAGGTCTTCTCATTAAAATGTTGGACTAAATCCTAATTTTCTGCGAAGTGTTACCTGCAGGGAGAGATTTATATTCATCATTAGCTTCTTATCTAAGTAAACATGAGTTGGTTGAGAGACAGGGAAAAACCCATTGCATCTTATGTCAGGAGCTAAGCAGATCAGGTGAGCAACTGAGCCCAACTTGCTTCATGGTTAAAGCCGTTCTGTAGATGAATATTATTGCTTTGGGGTGCTCTGATTCATTAAGATGCCAGTCAAAATTTGGCAGTTTAAGCTGCATGTTTGTTTGCCATCAGAAGTGTTAAGCACATCTTATTAGTTAGACAATATATTTCTGGGACCAATATGTGCTCAAGAGAAACAGAGAATTCTCTTTGGGTAGGGCCTTAGAAAACACAGGATTTCCTATTTGAATATATATCTCAGCAGGGCTTTTTTTCAGCCAGAAACTCACCAGAACTTAGTTCCAGCACCTCTCAGGTGAGCACCATTGCTATTAAAAGAGAACAAGGGAGGTGTTCATGGTGAATTCTGGCACCTCTTTTTCTAGAAAAATAGCACTGTGTCTCAGATTATTGAACTTTAGTTTGACTTGCTCTGAGAAGGCTGTTCAAAATAGTAAGTACAGTAGATTGGTGGTTAAAGTAATTTTTTGTCTAGAATTGGTTTAATATTTTCATTGGAATTGTTGGTTTGACTTTATATTTGGTGTCTTCTTCTTCTTCTTCTTCTTCTTCTTCGAGCCAAGTAAGACTGTCTTCCATAAACACAGTTTTAAAAGTGAGTCCGCAAGTGACTGTGGAGGCCAATTCTGGATCAACACGTCCTTCCACAGTGGGGACATAGGTTTCCAGGTGGGAGTTAATCATGGTGAGGGTTTGCCAAGTGTGCCTTCCTCTTACCATGTCTCTCTCTTTCATCTTGAGTTCGAGCATCTTCCAAGTCCATGACACCTTTGATAAAGGCTGTTCTCCAATATAATTTCATATTTGGTGTACCATGCTCTGGGATGACTGAATCTCTTCTTCATTTCTTTTATTTCAGCAAAGTTCCTTAGGAGTCAAGAGTTCACTGCTGCTTTTCCAGCAAAACGTAACTTTTCTCCCACATTTGAATCAAGGTTAGTTGGGTTGAGAATGTTTCTGTGATCCACAGCTGGAGATACACTGTGGGTGCAGGTTAGCCAATGCAGTTGTGTGGAGTTAGTTGTATTATTGCATGATCATTAATTTCAATGCAGTGGAGGTGGTCAAAAGTGCTAGAGAGACTGCATAAGAGCGAAGTAGATGTGCTATTAAAACTGATACTCTGAAAAATGCTGCTCATTAGATTTAGCCCATTAAATTTGCTCTGGAATCAGTGATACAACATGTTTTGTGCTGGTGCAGAATCGAACATGATTTTCACATACAAATACCCTTTATTATCAATTAAACATTCTACGAACTTGAACTCCTGCTTTCTTAATGGAAACTATTTGCATTCATTGAGAGAAATACATGCCTGTGCCCTCTGACCGATGCTGTCAAATAGAGAATTGACTTTGGATTCTCGGACAAGTGGGCTAAGGTTGCCGTATTTAATGGATAACCTCATGCCACTTGCTAGTCCTTAACTATTCTGCAAGGTTGCTCTTCTTAAAATACTTCCATCTCATTCCTGAAAATCTGATGGCTATGTAAAAAGAAAGAAAGAACGAAATTAGTCAAAGGTCATCTAGGTCTCCTGCTAGATTTGATTTGTAAGCAATTGCAGTGCCACATGTGGACATGATCAAGCTGCAAATAAATGTTCTCATTTAATATCAGACCTCATGAATGCTTTTTATATAACAAAAAGTAGCAGTAAAATGAATACGAAGTATTAGAGTGGTGGAGGTGGGGAATAGCAGCGCCTGGAGTCCACTTCCACCAAAAAAGGAGGAAGACCATTTCTTTTCAGACAATCATTCCAGATGAGAACATGTTCATGTTTGGAAGAGGAGGAACAGGAATCAGGGTGTGTCCCCAAACAATATACGTACAGTAGATTCATTTGAAGGTCAGAACAGATTTTACACTGAATCACAAAGGAGGACAATTGTTTAGAGAATAATCAACTAGAGTCAAAGTACAGATTAAGACCCACAGATAGAAAGCATTTGTACCCATCCTCCTCCTTGTTACCTGATTGTTCAGCTGTAACAAAGAGTCAAGTAACATCCCAAGATGAAAGGGTTGAGTAATATGGGAAACTGGATGCTGATAAAGTTTTCCAATTCTTTTCACATCAAAGTATTTAGAATACCTGCTGCCCAAGTGTTGAGTTCTATATTTTCAAAACAATGTAACACATTTCTTTGTTCCACAAGCCATTGGAGCAACCTGAAATCTGTTTTGCACACAGCACAGTCTAATCCAGCCACACTCCCACCCCCAGTGTTTGGGACTGCAGGCCCCACTATCCATGGCTGATTAACTACTGTCCCAAACATCTTTAGGGCACCAGGTTGGGGAAGGCTGATCTAAGCTAATTAAAGTTGCAATCCTATGCACACGTTTTGCAGGGAATAAGCCCATGTACCCATTGGGACTTGCTGCTGAGTAAACATGTGTAGGGTTGAGCTGTCAACTGCCTAAAACCTCCTGTGCTTCATCTTAAGGCTGTTGCCAACAGTTGACTTTGACCCTTTCCATCATGTCCAGCTTCTTCTCTTCTCTCTAAGTATAATTGCTTAGCACCTAGCATGAAGAAAGTCCAGCAGAAGTCAATGAGAAACTCACTCATTACTTTGTGACATTTCAGTTGCTCCTAGTAAGGACATTACCCTGCCTTTCGGACATTCTCTTCTTGTGGAAGTATTACCAGTTTTATGTGCAGTCAATACTTCCATGAAGTAACATTATTGGAGTGCACCATTCTCCTATCGTTACTGCTTTTTACAGCTGGTCTTCAGTGCTAATTCTCAAGGTAAATGTGTGGATATGGGTGATTAGCTTGATCTTGGCTAGAAAACGGAGCAATTTCAAGTCTGAATAAAGTTGTATGAGTTGGTGTGATTGATAGAGCGGCTTTGCTGATCTGACAATCCTGGTAAGAAGTCCCTGAAAATGTGGAGTGCCTGTGGCTCTGCAGTTGTGTGAGCCCAACTCTAGCTGGGAAGCTACATGCTCAAGGATGAAAATTGTAATCCATTGACATCTGGGAAGCCATAGGTTCCCTATCCCTGGTTTAGACAGAAAATCAATTTAATTTCCTTTGCCCCCACCTGCAGTTGGCAGCTTTTAGAAACATTTATGAGGCATATGGAACACAGCGATCACATAAGTTTGGCACATATCTATGTGTAATAAACAATATTTGTATCCCAGCAACAAGAACACACAGGTATTAAACAAGAGTGGAGTTTACTACCCATCTATTCAATCTCATTAATGCCAACATTATAAAGAGAGAGAGAAAGGAGTAGGAAATATTTGCTTTATGTTTTAGTTTTTATTCTATTGCTCCTGCTGAGCCTGTATGGTGGGCGTGCTAGCAGGCAGACTTAAGGCATGTGTACTGTTGCACTGCCAAATGCCACAACAACACAGGGAGCCGTGTTTGTTTAGTTTCCCATTTTATCCCACTTGCGTTCTGAGCAGAGTTTTAAAAACGCAAGTCCATATAGTTCGGTGTCAACAGTTTTTAACAGTCTTTTTTTAAAAAATGAAGGAGATATATATGGGTTCATGGATAATGCCCAAATAATGCAATCATTCCAGTTCTCCAAAGAACACTGTGTACTCCTGAGACCCCGGTGAGGGTCACCGAAATTAAATGGAAGACTTAATAAGAAATTAGGGGCAACCAAGGCCTGGGAGCACAGCTGTGTCTCGCCAATAGCTCTTGGGAAGCTGCCACACTTATATAACTACAAGGGCAAGCCAAATTTATGACTTTAATACTTCTAAGCATCTTTGTGTAAGTGGGCACAAATGCTGCTATCAACTCATTACTAGGAGAGCAAGTTGTCCATAGGCTTGCAGGTTTTATACGAAGTTGTGTGCACAGCCCTAAATATCCTTAAGCTTAACTCTTACATTTTACGTATAAAATATTATGCTACAATAATGACATTTAAACAAAGCTATTATTCTGTGGCCAGGGTTATTAAGCATCTATTATTTTACCAGTTTAATCATTATAACTGTATTCATTATAACTGTATTCTGAAGCTGGTAAACTTTAGGGAAGGAAGTTTTATTGAATGTGAGCTGTTGTGTTTTATTCTGCCTATGTTCGGGCCCCCCATCTTTTTAATTGTTTTAATTTGTTTGGTTTATATTTTCAGTTATTTTGTTAAGTTGTTGTGTTTACTGTTATTCTTACCAATGTCAGGGTTTTTGTTAAACTGTAAGTGTCCACATCCTTAAATTAATAATAAAGTTACAAAGTGTATCCTTGGTTAATGCCAGGGCGACAGAACAGGAGCAGGCGATATAGGAATAGATTAACCACACTGAAATTTAAGCAATCTAGAATCTGGGTTGAATATTGTGGTGCTGGAAATTCTGTGTATGTTTTGGGAAGAGAGGGGAGTAAAGAGGCAAGAAGAAAGAACATGAAATGAGAGAAGCAGGAGGTGGCAGCAAGTATTAGGACTTGTCTAGTGCTAGGCTAACAGCAAGACAGATGGCCAGAAACTGGCATCATCAGAGAAATTGCATTTCCAATGTGTCATTTGGGTCTAATGGTAAAAATCAAGCAACAGGTTATCTGTGTGCAACCCATGATGCACCGTGATGAGGGCACTGTGATAATGACTCTGATGAAAAAAAGAAAAGCAAGGGAGTAGGGAGAGAAGACATTTTAATGGCAATGCTGGTTTTTTAAAAAACCAATACAAAACTGGCCTAAAATTCCCTGTATACCATGATTATTTTTACCCACTGGTGATTTGAAGAGAAAACAAGGAAATTGTTTGAGAAGTGTCTCCTGCTTTTATCAGAATCAGTTTAGAAATTGTCAGAAGAAAGTAAACTGTGGAAGAAGTTGTCAATAACGACTAAAGCGGGTACATGACAGAAATTCATCGATGTGCAAAAATGGAATAATTCAATGCTAACTTTGGAGCGGCAAATGCAGCTATAATGAAATGGCTTTTTTATGCTCCAAATGACCATCTCCAATGCATTCCTAGGTGGACGCTTTAATAATATTCCAGTTCACCAAAGACTGATCCACACTGTACCTAAAAACACATGCACACTTTACTCAAAGAATCCTGGTAATTCTAATTTGTTACCAGTGTTAAGATTTGTAGCTCTGGGAGTGGGAAGCTATAGGTCCCCAGATTCTTTCGAGGAAGTCATGTGCTTTAAATCTATGGTGGGTGTGCTTGGTGTGGATCTGCCCTCTGTGTTTGTGAGAGACTCTCCTCCCTGGAAGAGAGGGGAGTGGTTGTGGGCGGGAGCCCGAGCTCCGCCCCTGGCCGGGGACCTTAGCCCCCGCCCCTCCTCACCTGGCTGGCGCCCACGCCCACCGGAGGCAGCCAACCAGGTGTCTCCGGGGGGCGTGTTTAGCAGCTTAATGCTGCGGCTCCAGCTCCGCCTCCTCCTCAGTCGTCATCGTCCCGCAGCGAGTCACCCACCCTCCACTCCCATTTAGCTCAGGGTCTAGGTTTTTTGGCCTTGCTATGGACCTTAGGTTGGTCGCCCCGGTTATCTGGGGGGCCTGGTAGGAATTTTTCCATTTGGCATTAGGCTTTTTGGTTTTTTCGCCTACCTCGTAGCAATCGTCACAACTTTTGTGGTATTGGTGGGGAGGTTAGGCATTGGATTCATGTGTGTCAAGGGCTAGGTGTGGCCATCGCCTATGCTATCTACCGTGGGTTATTCCGTTAAAGGAATCTGGCGGTCGTGTATTCCGTCCGATGCCTGCTTGGCGGGAGGCCATGGCACGACCCTCGGTGACATCAGGGGTGAGCCTATAGTTGGATTAGCATCAACAGGCTCCACCTACTGTTGAATAAACCCACCTCCTATAGTCATCCAATGCCTAAGCCAATACCTTTTCACTGCTGTAATCAATAAAGTTGTGGCCTTTTCTTGCCCATTAACCTTATATCACGTGTCCTTGTGTGTTTATTTCACATAGCGGGGGTCGGGCCCTCGATCCACAATCCAGCAAGATGAATTATGTCTCCCTTTAACTGTTGAGCTACTGATCATAGGAGCACCTCACAAATGCCCTACTTGTATCTTTCAGTCTCCAGATCCATCCTGGAGCAGATATGTACCTTGCTTGTAGGCAAAGATGGATTTGTTACTATCCAAGTAGCAAAACTTTCTCTAGAAGCCAAGCAGCTATGAGTCAGGTTTTTTAAAAACTTAAGGGAGTGGGAGATGCTTCTGGATTAGTGTATTTTTAACCTCTTTATAGCTTATTGGAGAGGCTTGTGCGAATTTTCTGTTGTGTATATATATTTCTCAGTTGAATATGTCAAAATGACTTTTGCTTGTAGTATTTGTACTGTAGTGGCCTATGGATTTAAACAATAATGTTTCATTGTCATTGTTATTATTTATTAGATTATTTATTAGATTTTTTACTCACCCTTCATCTTGAGGTGTCAGGGTGGGTTACAACAATTCAATATACAACAGATTACATTAAAAAAAATGGCTAATAAAAACAACATAAAATAAAATCATACATAGGGACCAGAAATAAGATAAACTGAAAGCTTGGCAGAATAAAATAAGTAAAGACCACAAGAGGAGGTGAAGGAATTCTCAGGAGAGGGAATTCCAGAAGTGAAGGGCTGCCACAGAAAAGGCCCTGTCCCTGGCAGGCTAGATAGCAAGTCCTTTGGTGCTGATCTTATGGCCCAGACATGTGCATATAGGCACACCTCCAACCTGGTTGCAAACCATTCACTAGCACTTTAAATTGAGCCCAGAAATGAATGCGTAACAAATGCATCTGCAACAAAATTGACTTGATATAATCTAATCACTTAACTACTACAAGAATTCTGTCAGTTGAATTTCCTCCACCCGCCCTGGGAAATTTTGATGTAGCTAGGGCTTAACCACTGCATCCTTTAGGGTGACAGGAACCAACTTTCTTCTGGAGAAGGACTGATAACCACAGAATGCTAACAAGGATGTTTTTAGAGGCCAGTCTTCCCTGGGCAACATGGCAGCATGTGCGCGTGTGAAATTTTGTGATGACATTGGGGGCAGGGCCTGCATGCACATCTCTCTCTGCCATCCAGACTTCCAGCATTCATGAATTTAAGCAGACTCCTGAACATGCCTTATGTCTCAATGGAAGATGACCAACAATCTGCCGACTAGATGCTATTTGCACTGAATTACATAGGTTAATTCCCCCCGCCCATCTTGCAGAGATATGCTTCCTTTTACATTGCTCCCTTGGGTTGCTTCTTCAGCACTTTAGTTATTGTAGCTGAGCTTTCTTTTAGAAAGGTCAGTCAACTTGGTGTAGGAACTGCATATGAGAAGCTACTTCTGTGCTGCCTTGGGCCAGGTTGACCCCTAAAAGGACCTTTTTAGCCGTATAGCATAAATTAGACAAGGTGAAGAGTTTTGATTTCTTCAGCAGTCAGCTTCAAGTGTTTAGGCCCAAACTAGTGCCTTGAATTTTAAACAACTCCCCCATTCCAACTTGGCACTGTTCTAAGCTGTTACACAGCCTTGGTAGGATACACAACTTAACATTTAATTCCTGGTATCTAACCCACATGTTTTATCATTGCATTGTCAACAAAAAATCCAGGATAAGGGAATTATGGAGCCCTTAATCTCCAAAATTCATGCATCTACCCTTATGCAATTCAAGTTTCATCAGGTGGGAGAACAAGACTGCACTCGCCAACCCCGACCAGTGTTATTTAAGAATCCTGAGCAATTGGGGTTATAAATCACAGGGGAAATTGAGTGGGCCTGATTCCATGCTTCAACATTCAGCCCTCTAATATATGTAAGGTAATGCAGCTGGTGACAGGGGACACAATAGAAGGTGAGGAGCAAGCAAGTACAATTACGCGCCCCCCCCCAACCTATGCATGAATAGGGCTTGTACACTGTGTCACTCAATTCCAATTAGATCAACTCTCAAATGAATAAATCTAAAAGCTATCACTTATTCATTCTTTCTTTCCTGTTTGACATCAGTAAGGATCAGTGCTGCATACAGAACAAATCTATTTCTCTGAAGCATCTTTTCTCTGAAGGCCTATTGATTTTGATGAAGGAAGTTTTCACCTCAACATGTTTAGAACTGCAGCCTTTTTAAAAAAATTCCATTTTGTAATTCAGTTATATTATCCTTTGCATATGAAAAGTGCCTTTTGGTAGAGTAGCCACAGGGGTCCAGGAATGGGAGATAGGATTAGGAGTGAATTAACTTGCTCATTATCTGGTGATGCATAGATATTAGGACTGCAGCCAAACTGATAAGAGAGGCCACACGAACCCTACTGATCTTATGGACTACAGATCCCATACCTGTCAACAACCCTGGAAAAACCTGGGCATCCTGCTTTTTTCCGCATGGCCACAGTGGCCATTTTGGGTGTCTTGCTCTCGCGAAATTTCGAGTCTGCAATCTCACCCCGAAAACAGCACTTTTCCGGATCCGAAATCTCACACAGTGCCCCCAAATGTGTGGTTTTGGGTGCTGTATCCGAACAAGTTTATTTTCCAGGTTCACAATCTCAGGACTCATGCAGAAATGTGGAACCAGAACATGGCACCCCAAATTTGGGCCATGCTGAGTTGAAGGATATGGAATCTTATCACCACCTGGAACTGATGGGAGTTGTTGTCCATGGCATTTAGTTACCACCCTGAAGTAGGCAATTCTAGTAATTCTCCCAGATTTGTGTGCCTGTACCTAAGCTTCAGCCTCCTCCTCAAATCTGTTTTACAATCCAAAGAAAATGCTTTTGCAACAGCAGCAGAAGAAGATGAAGGTGGGGTGTAAAAGTTTAATTAACAGGTCTCCAGATTTCTCAGTACAACTGGCATCAACAGGCATGCTAAAGCACATGAAAAGCAGCAGAAGAGAAAGATAATGAAGGTAGAAATGTGATATGCATGTGGAAAGCATAATTTATAACGAGTGAAGAAAAATATCAGTAAGGTTGCTTGGATATGTGTAAAGAATACAAGAATGATTACCTTAGTACTATAGCAGACTTTGTAGGATTACCTGTGTGTATCTCACAATGAGTTTTAATTAGACAGTATTTAATTGCTTGGGGAGAGGGGAAAAAAATGAATGAAGACTCCGGGGGAGGGTGGAAGGGAGTTCCCCTAGCTGTGAAACTACCTCACTGCTCGCTGTAATGGGTTTAAAAAAAAAATGATCACAAGAAAGTCAAACAAGAGTCATGTTCAGTGCATTTCATCCACACAAAAATAGGGATTTTTATTTTATCTCAGTTAGAATTCTCAGTTCATCTGCAAGCTGATAATATGAAATAGCTCTTTGGCCAGCCTTTCATGCAGAATGAAAGGAACTGAATTAAAAAGAAACAAAAAAGAGAACAATGAAAGAGAGAAAACTGAAAACTGGAGTTCTAGTTCTCACCTCATGCCCATCAGACACTAATGACACATACTTACCAAGCACCAATCATCCTGAAAAATTGCATAAATGATGTACAAAAGTGAAAAGCATTTCAACCAAATTGCAGCTTCTGCAGTGGGTGTGGGGCTGGTTTTCTCTGGGGAAAAAAGAATATAACATCCTATATTCCAGAAAATAACATTTTAGCTATAGCGCGCCAAGTCTTGAATTTATATAAGTTTCCCTGAAACTAAGACTCTTGTCGGCGGTTCGAATCCCCGCGGCGGGGTGCGCTCCCGTTGCTCGGTCCCAGCGCCTGCCAACCTAGCAGTTCGAAAGCACCCCCGGGTGCAAGTAGATAAATAGGGACCGCTTACTGGCGGGAAGGTAAACGGCGTTTCCGTGTGCTGCGCTGGCTCGCCAGATGCAGCTTTGTCACGCTGGCCACGTGACCCGGAAGTGTCTCCGGACAGCGCTGGCCCCTGGCCTCTTAAGTGAGATGGGCGCACAACCCCAGAGTCTGTCAAGACTGGCCCGTACGGGCAGGGGTACCTTTACCTTTACCTTTTATCTGTACCTGCAGGAGGAGCCACTGCTCCCATCCCCTGCGGAAAAAAGAAAATAACCCTCCCCAGCCCACCAACTTCCCACTCCTATATGCTCCGCTATCTTTCTCACCCTGCTAAATCAGTCAAACCACCGGACAGCCTCATACATATGGGAGACCTTCACAAAAGCTTCCCACATTCCCGCTACGGATAGATTTCAGAAGACCGTTTATTACAGCCAAACTGTTTTCTTCCTCTTCCTCAGAATGTTGGATCAGATGCACAGCAAGCACCAATGTCCCAGCATAAAAAACAGAGATAACTTTTACCTTTAGGACCTAAATATTTATTGACATATAGGGAGCATGGGTGTCTAGGCAATGGAATAAGAAGCTATGCAAAGGATCAAGGAGCAGGCCGGATGGAATAAGTGCAAATCCACCTTCAATGTTTCTGAGGGCTCAAAAGATTACTAAAATGTTTTGTTTATCATAATATCTTAATCCTACAAAAAGACACTGCTGCCTATTTACCGGATTAAGGTCCAATGTGTTGTTAACTCCATTAAGCTGTGTCCTCTAGCAGTATTTTCTTGCCTCCAAACTTTTTTGCCTGGCTTTAGATTGATCCTTAGCAAACAATGGGCCTTCTAATGCGGTGGTGCTAGGTCTAGTCACCGGAAATGGATCATGGAAACCTGTAAATAATGAATTAACATGACTCATTCAGAATAATAATAAAAATATACCAGATTGTTTTTCCTCTGGTTTAAAGATCTCTGGATGGCCTTTTTGTTTTAACCTACCGGCAAAGTGAACTTTCAAATATCACTGGAGGCTGTGTGAAAGTCACAGGATAATAGGAGTCTGACCTTCATTGCTTGGAATCTTGTCATCCTATGGGGTAAGCATTTTCTTCCCATCACATATATTGCGTTCTAATCTCATTCTCGTAAGTGTTTGCTGAAAATTAGTGATGAATGCATTATGTTGTAGGATTTTGATTTCATCGTTTACTGGCAGCTTCATGCCCAGAATAACTTGAGACTTCTAAGGAACCAAAACAAATTGGGCAATTTTGATAGGTTCAGTCCACCATCCGGATGCAAACTTGTATCCAACTATAGATTAAAACTTGTTCCTTCATCTCAGGAGCCATCATGCAAAATTTGGTTACAACATCTGAAGAGGAGTCCAAATGTGAAAAAACAACTTTCCAAATTATATACACTGGACGCTCGGGTTGTGAACGTGATCTGTGAGGGATGCATGTTCGCAACCCGCAGTGTTCGCAACCTGCAGTGGTGCATCTGCGCACGTGTGGGTTGTGATTTGGTGCTTCTGCGCATGCGCAAATCCCGGAAGTAACCCGTTCCAGTACTTCTGGGTTTTGGCGGGTCCATAACCTGAAAAAACGCAACCTGAAGTGTCTGGAACCCGAGGTATGACTGTAGTAGATTTTCCAGGCTTCAAGAACTGGATTTTGACATGAATACCACCTATATTTTCAAAGTTTTTTTTTTTTAAATATTTTTATTAAACAATTTTTATCGACAAATACATAAACAGACAATAACAAAAACAAAACAAAAAAACAAGTACCATTTCATATCCTAATTTCTTAAACCTTTCTTCCTCGACTTCCTCATGCCTCCCTTTTCTGTATTCCAAATTCTAATCAATTACTCAGCAAATCTTCCCTTATTTTACTTTAGATTTAAGCTAATCTTCCTTATTCTCCTTGTCTTAACCATTGCTAATAGTAACCATTTACTTTCCAGTCCAACATCATTCTAACTTTCATTAATTTTGTAGTATTTCTTTAAATAGTCCTTAAACTTTTTCCATTCTTCTTCCGCTGCTTCTCTTCCCTGATTTCGGATTCTGCTCGTCATTTCTGCCAAGCCCATATAGTCCATCACCTTCATCTGCCATTCTTCCAGTGTGGGTAGATCTTGTGTCTTCCAGTACTTTGCAATGAGTATTCTAGCTGCTGTTGTAGCATACATAAAGAAAGTTATATCCGTCTTTAACACCCCTTGGCCGACAATGCCCAAGAGAAAGGCCTCTGGTTTCTTAGTGAAGGTATATTTAAATACCTTTTTAAGTTCGTTATAGATCATTTCCCAGAATGCCTTAATCTTCGGGCATGTCCACCAAAGGTGAAAAAATGTACCTTCCTTTTCTTTACATTTCCAACATTTATTATCAGGCAAATGGTAAATCTTTGCAAGCTTGACTGGGGTTATGTACCACCTATAAATCATTTTCATAATATTTTCTCTTAAGACATTACATGCCGTAAATTTCATCCCGGTGGTCCACAACTTTTCCCAGTCAGCAAACAAAATATTATGACCAATGTCCTGAGCCCATTTAATCATAGTTGATTTAACCGTTTCATCTTGTGTATTCCATTTCAGCAGCAAATTATACATTTTTGACAGATTCTTAGTACTGGATTCTAACAATTCAGTCTCCAATTTTGATTTTTCCACCTGGAAGCCAATTTTACTGTCCAATTTAAACACTTCATATATTTTCAAAGTTTTAGCCAATTTTAAAGTTTTGTCCATTGATGCAATCATTATTCAGTTTTTCACATGACTGAAACAGGCTTTATGTTTTCAAAATATCTGCTCACAGGTCCCAAACAGGCTTGCCTGATGTGGTGGAGCTGCAGCAATAGCCTACTGGGGGGGGGGGGGTGGAGGTTGTGGCAAGGTTGGCACTGCATGGGGGGGTCACTGGATGGGGAACACAGAATTGGCTCTGGCTCCCACTGGGAAAGCCACTCCCGGTGCCATGTATCCTAGATTGTGTAGCCTGTTACATAAGAGAATGGCATCTACTTTGCTATAGGCCACAATGCATCACTGTCTTCCTTAATGCTTTGTCAGGAGTTCAGTGTCCTTGTCCACTTCTAGCTTGTACCTGGCATCGCTGGATGGTTTTGACAATGCATGGGGTGGGATGGCAAAGGGTCAAAATATTGCAAGGAATGAATGAGCAAGACAATGTAAAATGTGGCTGATGTACCGTAAGTATGACAATAATGGATATTTGCTTAAGGGTAAAGTTGTGGAAGCTTTGTTGAAAGTATTGCAGATTTTGGCATGAATGACAGAGTTTTCAGGGAATATTGATAACTACCAAATTATGCTGTTCATTCTGAATGATGGGCTTTGCTCATCCTGATGGAGTCTAGCTAAAATCCATCCCCTTCCAATTTGCTAACCCCTTGTGGCTATTTCAGGCCTGATCTTCTCAGCATCCATTGTTCTAACACAAAAAAGACAGCCCTCTTGCTATAATCTGGATGGTTAGTCACGTTATTTCCACAGTCTGCCCATTGTCCATTTGACAGAGAGCCCCAAACTTCATTAAAGGATCAATCAATGTTGCAAAAACAGTTTATCCCAACCCAGTTATCTTCAGTACCTCCCACCCATTTGTCTAAATGTCATTTGACTCCACCATGGGTCAAAATATGCATATTCCAGAAAAGTATATTCACATAGAACAGTAAAAACTTCTTGTCTAGCATTTTCATATGCTTTCGTATGGTTCTAAAAACCAAATTATTTGCTGCCAGCATTGTGAAGGCTCCCCATCTGCCCTTAGACCAAGCAAGGTGAATTAGCTGTTCTTCACTTCCACGAATAGGTGGCGCTGTAAATTTTACCAATGAACAGTAGTATTAAAGAAAAAGTTCCTGCCCTTTTCTTATTCTATATTTCAGGCTGCACCCATCTAACAAAAACAGATAATGCATTAAGAATGTTCTTGCTCATTTTTCCAATCTTTGTGAAAATATATTTCTTGAACTGTCGTCTCCTGTTGGCCTGCAGAAATATAGGAGGCTGTTTCTATGTTAATGCCCCTTTTATGACCCAAAATATCATTTAATAAATGCCTTTTACAGAACCTGCAGGAACTGGTCTGCATTTCATTTTTGACAGGGTAGATGGTAAAAGTGAGGGAATTTATGTCCTGCTGTGTAAAGCATCTCTTCTGAACCTTTCAAAAAATGAAACATTTCATTGCAAGAGTGTTTGAGCCAGGAAGACTTTTTTTTTCTTTTTTAAGGTGAATCGACCCATATTGGACATAGAATGGTGACATAGATTGATTTCCTGCTTTCCATTTTCAAACCAGTCCCAAACCTCATTTTGGACTCAACAAAGGTTTATGAATAATTTCTTGTATTTCTTCCTCTCTCATTCTACCTCCCTCTTTAGTTGTTGTGCATCAATGTTTCTTCCTAATTCCTGACAGACTGGCCTTGGGTGTGAATTTGCCACTATATCCAGTCACCCAACACTTAACACGTATTTAATTCAAATCACCTTTCCTTAATATACATAATGGTAACCTTATTTACTTTTCTGATTGCTCTTTAAGAGGCCTGCTTCAAGATAGTTTGAGACATGACCCATTTCCAAGGTGGAATCTAGACATATATAAAAAAACACTGTGAAAATGCTGTAAAAAGAAAACATTTTAAAAATATATTGAATTTGCCATAAGCTTACCATTCCCATCTAGTGTTAAATCTTTATAATGCACTTAAAATGCATTTAACATTATATTTGCAGCTGTGTAGCTGAGTCCCAAAATTTCTAAATGATAAGTTAAAATGTATTGATTTTTAAAAATAGGATTTGTGAAATAGGGATTAGTTGTAAGACGAGGTGTCATTGAGCAGAGACTTTTGAGAGAAATGGGCACAGAATACACCCCCATAATATAATATCCCTTTTTAATTTAGTTCCCTCATCGTTTTATGAATCAATTTTCATATAAGTCTCAGGTTGATTTACATGCATGCAGAAAAATAGGCTAAAAAGCAATGCTGTTCAATATGGGTTTTAAATCAATACAAATAAGCACCTTAAAATTTCAAACAGTTGGAAAAGTTTGCTGGAACAAAAATTGCTTCTGGAAACTACCAATAGCTGGGGCCTGTTGTATCTTCTCAACAGGGATGCTATTCCACAGAACAATGGCCGCCACACTGAAAATCTTGCTCTGAGTTGTTGTGGAATGGGTCTGTGATATTTTAGGGGCTTACGGGCCACAGCTCTCCCACAGAACCCAGTGACCTACTGGGTATGGGAGGGGCAAGGCAGTCTTTAGTTTGCTATTTGCAAAAGTCAGTCGCAAGAGAAGAGCAGCAGTAGAAGATGGGGAATTGTCTCTCTTTCGCCTCAGAAGACATTTCTCTATGCATTCAATGAACACAAGGGGGTCAGGAGAACAGGATGGTGACCAGTAGCCATGCTGCCTCCATGTCAATGTATTTTCCAGCCATGACTCAGGTAGGTCATATCTGAAAAGAACCCTACATATGTACAGATATATATGGTCATTACTCTTATCAAATGTATGTACAGATATGCAAGCCAAGCTATTTCTGATTGGTTGTTGGAAAGAGCTGCTGGTAGGACAATTCTTAGCTAGAGTATAAAGGAAACAACTTGGGTTTCCAAAATAAGCACTGTAGAAGCTTGCAGATGGCAAAGGCGGAAAGTCCTCTGCAGAGATAATGGCCTGAGTTAAGACTAGAAACACTTTTCTTTTTCTCATAATGGCGTTCTTCAGAAAGTCAGCATCAATCTTTGGTGTATTCTGTGAAGAAGTCTGACAAATACTTGGTTCGAATTCATATATTGTCCAATCCCCATTGAGGGCCATGAAATAAAACTTACAGCTGGTTTACATCTGCATATTCAGGTAGCTGCAGGTTCTTTAAAATGTTGACTACAGCATGAGTTCATGACTTTCATGTATAATAATAATAATAATAATAATAATAATAATAATAATAATAATAATTTATTTATACCCCACCTATCTGGCTGGGTTTCCCCAGCCACTCTGGGTGGCTTCCAACTGAATATTAAAAACACAATACAGCATTAAACACATCCCTAAACAGGGCTGCATTCAGATGTCATTTAAAAGTAAGAACCATCACAATTCAGGCACCACTGGCAAAACTATTGATTGTATTTTATTTATTTTGTTTGTTTTAAACACTTTATTGAAATCACACACACACACACACACACACACACACACAGATGTCACTATCAGTATCAATAACTTAGTTAATTTATACATCATTAACTAATACCATATACAGGGTGCATGCTTTCAGATTGTTTTGTTTTATATTTATATACATTGTCAAGCTCTCCATTTTGGCTGTACTCCATCTTTTATTATGTCTTTCTACTTTAGAAGGCTTATCATTCTTCCATTCGTTCAACTTCACAGCAGCTAATTTTCTTGCTGTTAATGATAACTTATTAATAAACATTTGATTCAGCATATGCAAGTGATCACAAGGAGTCGCATACATGTCAGGGTGAAATGCCCTTTTCACGTGCCTTATTTATTCTCCCTGATTTCAACAGGCCTTACAGCTAATCTCTTGTTGCTGTAATGCGCCACAAACATACAAGAACTGGCATTGCCAAATGCCCTTTTCCATATCTTGTTTCTTTGTACCTCTGTTGTTTCTGCCTCCATTTTAGGACTTTCAATTCCTGCCAAGGTCAACATACTGAGCTGCATTCTGCATTTCAAATACTTTTTATTTTTTTATTCCATGAGCTATCTTGGCAGTTCTGTGCCTCTGCTCATGCCGATGCCAGCAGAGACAACTCTTCCCTTGCCATTTAGAGATCCTACGATAAATTAGCAATTTAGCATGCTTAACAAACCTCTTTCACTTTTCTGGGCACCTCAAACCAATGTAACTTTTTGATCTTCTCTTTGGGAATAGGCTAGAATCTAAACTCATACTTTCTGGTGCAACAGAAAAGTGGATATCTCATAACTATCATTGTCTACCATGGTGTTCCTCTGTTATGTTCTTGTATTGAGACCACCAGGGGGTGCTGCTTCCTCATCACATATTCCAGGACCGGTCCTCTTACCTATTCCAAACTTACTAATTCAAGTAGCCTGATCACTTTAGCTCATTCAAAACACTGGACCCAAGCGGGAATGAACAGCAGCCACTCAAATCCTTTGCTTACACGAATCCTTAAAATATACACAAATATGGAAGTTCACTCCTTGGAGCTTAATTGTACTTTCACATACCACAAGGTTAAAAACTGGCCCAGTCATGACATCTCTTTGTAAAAGTAGTACAGATTTAAACACTCATGTTCCTGAAGTGTGTAGAGATAGTGAGTGTCTTGCTGTGTTAAAGTTTTCCTTATGTGTCCTAAACTGCTTAGTTGCATAATTCTATGCTCCTTTAAAAAAATTTTTAAAAAAAAATAAAGGAGTGTTATCTAGGGATTGGGGGAGAATTAAATTTGGTATACATTCTAAGGCAAGCCCACCTAATTCACACTTTCTGAAACAATACAAGCACTGAAACACAGTCATCCTTTATTTTTGAATTTTGTAATGCGGTGCTCGAACCATGTAACAACAAAAATTCATAGTGTGCATAAAAATGCATGCGTTTGTAAAAATAGCACACAAAATTGCATTGTGTTAGGGGAGTTTGTTCTGCAATGGCCATGTTAGGTAGAATTCATGTGCATGTTAGGTAAAATTGCTTATAAGCATGCAGATTTTAGAGTTTCATGAGGATTAAGTAATTTTTATTTTTAAAAGAAAGATTGGGGGAAGTGTGAAATGAAGAGAACCCATGTAGTTAAACTGCAGAACTCACTCCCACAGCAAGCAGTGCAATTTGGATGACTTTGAAAGAGGATTAGGCTAAAAAGTCCATCAACAGCGGCTAGCCATGGTAGCTGTGTTTGACCTCTGCTGTATGCTTCTGAATACCAGTTGTTGGAAATCGCAGGCAGGGATTGTGCTGTTGTGCACACAATAGTCCTATGAGATAGGTTCATCTGAGAGATCATGACTGGCCCAAAGTCACCCTGTAGGTTTCATTCCTGAGTGAGGATTTGAACTCTGATCTCCCAGTCCAGTGCACTAACCACAACACCACACTGCACCAACACCTGGAGCGAACCACATTGTACACCTGAAATAGGAGATCTGTAAACAGACATAGGTAATGTCATTATCCATCCACCAGCTGGTTGCCATTTTAATGAACAGCCCAACACACAAGGACCATCCAGTACTGGTTACTCAATGATATTCAGTGGCAGGGTTGAGCCTTTCAGATTAAGGTGTGCAACAAGCTCTTTCAGAGTGATCACAATCCTGCAAGAACTGTGATAAATTGTACATAACATGCCACTGTGCTTTATTATTATTATATTATTATTATTATTATTATTATTATTATTATTATTATTATTATTATTCCACCCATCTGACTGGGTTGCCCCAGCCTCTCTGGGCGGCTCCCAAAATATTAAAAACACAATTAAGCATCAACCATTAAAATTTTCCCTGGATGTCCCATGAAAGAACTATCTATTGAGCAATGGATATCGGAAAACAAGAAAGTGAACTGGTGAACCAAGAAAGGGGGGGGGGGAGTCCCGAAAATACTTTTGGGAAGAAAGGACAATTCAGCAGAGCAGGCATTCTCCCAGCCTTGCTTCCTCCAGAAGGAAGGTACAAATTAATTTGAGTAAAAGATGGCATTGCAGATGCTATGTAGGTGGATGCTAGCCAGAGGATTCACTTCCCAAACAACTCAGCTGCACAGACAAACTGGCTTGTCAAATGCTGGCATCCGAGACCAGGAGTAGAAACAACAAGGAAGCAGGTGGGGATGTTAGCGCTAAGAATTATTAATATAATAATATCAAAGTGTGGTGTGTGTTGTGTGTTTTTTAAATAGCACTATCTATTTATGCAGGGGCAAATTGCACGTAGCTAAAAGGGAGGTGGGGAGAGAAGCCAACAGTCATTTCCTCCAAATGTTCAGTGCCAATGTATAAAATATAAGTTCACAAATAGAAAGTTTCAGCTCTTTCAAGATGCAGTGCAACCCTACACCTCCTAATAATCAGTAATTCAATGGGACTAATTCGAGGTAAGTGGATATAGAACTGCAGCCTTAAGGAACTACCTAACAGGGCAATTTCGTACTATTTGATGCTGCAAAATAAACAGTGGGGTGTCGTGCTTGGATAAAACTTCTTGCACTGCATTTCGGGGGAAGTTAATATTAGAAATATAAGAAATCCGGAATCAGATTCTAATGTAAGAAGCTTGCATTACAAAGGGGAAATTTCACACCGAGTTATTAAATCAGTATTTCAGTTACAACCCTAACATGGCTGTGACATTAATTTAAAAGAGAAAAACATACCTCATTTTTTTCTTTTTTAACGTTTAGCACCTGTGTTTGTCTTAAGATAACAACTCATGGATTGTCCAGATTTCTTCTCTCTGAAGCTTGGCACACAGCCCTAATATAAATGAAATGCCTGCATTTTTATAAGCGTACACCGAAACTCCTTTTTCTAGCTGTGATTCACTAACATTGGCCCAAAAGGACACTGAATCATCCATCTCCTTGTTTTGTATTGTGATGTAGTTTTATATTCTCTTCATATGATTGCTCACATTTGCCTTTGTAATTAATTGATGTCTCCACTTCCTGACTAGGTTTGATCAGCCCATAAAACATGAAGCATATATTTTTAAGAGAATGGAAATTGGCTCTAAAATTCATATTACCTGAAAATACCAATCATTTTTCCTTCTAATGGTCTACTTCATATTTGTGAGAAGCATTTTGTTTCAAATATATATTGATACAATATTCTGCCAGTTCTTAATAAAGCCAATCTAACATTTATTGGCAAGCATTGCACTGGAGATATTTGGCAGTGCTAATCCTGGCATTATTGCCTGATAAGGAATGGGTTGTGCATTTAAATTGTGCATCTGAAACACAGTTCAGCAGCCACTGACTGAAATCACTATAGGTTATTGTACATTTGATTGTGTTAATCAACAAAATGATTTTGTCAAAAGTGTAATGCAAGAGAGATTCAATCTGCTTTCACTCAACTCTGAAATCGTTTTTGTAGACAACATGAAACAATGTTTTTTCATGTTGTCTGAGCTGATTTTTAATACTTTCTTTTCCTTTGGCTTTATTTCAATAGCCACAAAAATATGGTTTGGTCATTGCCTTTCAAGGAAGCACACTATTGTTTTGCTCTTATAAAATCTCTTATGATAAACTGCTGTTGCAGATAAAATCCTGGATAAATTAGAATCCCTTTCTAAGCCATCTATTGGGGCTTCCCATTAGTCAGTCAAATTTTCAATTAAAAAGACCTCTGTTAAGAGACAGAAAAACCTAAAACCCTCACTGGAGTTCCATATCTGGATTCTAGAAATTAAACGTAAGAGCTGTTAAAGTCAGGGATACCTGAATATCTATCTATATTAATCTTCCCTCAGAAGAACTTTTAGCAATGTTTTCGATTCACCGCTATGAAAAGGGGTAAGTTGAGATATGAACTCTTTCCAGGTACTCAGTTCAACGCAACAAAATGGCTTCCTGGTGTCTACATTTCCCATCAGCCCCAGCCGACATGCCTATTCTGACTGGGAGCTGTAGTCCAAAATACTTGGCCATCACCAGATTGTCGAAGATTGAGTTAGAATGTCTGTAGGGACCCAATGGTCAAATTCCTAGAGACATTTTATAGGAAGATCCATAGGTTGGGGTGCTCTGTTCCAGTCTAAACAAGGAGTCTGCAAGGTGTGATGCAGGCAAGGTGAGCCAGCATCCATTTGCTCCAACAAATTAGAGAGGGCTTTTATGCTCTCAGGGCCAGATAATCTCTATTAGACTCTGTCCCGTCCTTGAGGGATGGAAGCCCTTAAAGAGGCAGGCCTCTGACTTATTCTTTCAAATAAGTCCTTCTAGGTGCATTGCTGGGGATGGAGGGGGGTCAATTAATTTGTATTATATTTATTTGTTTCTTATTGACACTGCAGTAAAAGGGTAGTTTGCAACCCTATTAACCCAGAAAATTGCAACAGGAAAGTGGCAAAAATTGGGGCAGTATATTGGCATACTGTTGTTTCCTGCCATTTTCATGGGTGAATCACGGGGGAACAGAAGCATGCATGGGCAGCAAGGGAGGGGAAATGGTGATGTTATCCGATGATATTCATTGTTTGGTGACACTGCATCCACTGATGTGAATAAAATTTAGTTCAACATGCCAGTGTATTCGTCAAAAAGCTACAGTTTGATAATGCGACTGGTACTGCATTGTGAATAAACATTATTATTGTTATTATTTAAATTTCCCCATATCCAAATGCAACCCAATATCCAGTCTTCAAGATTCATAAGTTGCCCTTTGGGTGATAATGCATATGGTTTTCTAGTTGTAAACTTGAAGAATAAGAGATACAGTTACATGGGAACTTGTCTGGAGCTCTTGGAACACAGCAGAAATAGAAAATACTTGGATAAAACATATAGAAGACAGAAAAGGCTTTGTTTGGGTTTAGCTCTCCCCAGTGAGGGCATCTAATAGCTTGCAGCATGGGTGAATATTGTATAATCACCTAAAATCCTATCCATCATTGCTTCAGAGATGTGCTGCCTTCACTGGTCTGCCACCATGAATGCTGGCATCCTATCAAAATGTTTGGTTCCTTTAATCTTTCCACATCACTCAGTATTTCCAGCACCACCGCCAAAGGCAACTATGGCAACACTGTTAATTCTTATACAGTAAACTGCTGCCCTACTATACTTGAGAGAATTCCAGTTAAAAGCAAGAAATTGCTTTTGAACCTTTTATGTTTCACGGGTGATGGTGGTAAATTTTCCCTCTCCTGAAAACATGTGTAGCAGGCATTAACCATATTAGGACTTTGTTTTCTGAACATTAAATCTGTCTTTCATTGGAATGGAATGTAGTTACCATAACTTTTCCCCATTTAGCACAGAATAATTGTGCACCAAGCATTTCCTGGTACATACAATTATGCTATCCTTTCATCACCAAATTAAGTCAATAAGTTAGAAATATAGGCATCCAGCGTATCACTGAATATATACTGGTATTTCTTGCATTGCTTCACTTAGAAGAAGTTGTGGGGGGGGGTTACATTATTTTGTCTGTGGCAGGCATGGCTTCTGGTCAGGGATTATGGGAGTTGTAGTTCAACAATATGTGGAAGGCCACAGGCTTCCATGATCTATAGTAATTGGGGGGGATCGGATCCAGGGCAAAGAGTTTGTTTCCTCACATAAGTTTGCAATTGATTATCAGAAACTCATAATTCAGCAACTAAAATGGAATAAGATTGCAACCATATACCCACTTATCACTTAAGTCAATGGGACTTATTTCTGAGTCAATGTGCATAGGATTGCTCTCAGAGCCAGATTTAGCTTTGATGAGGCCCTAAGCTACTAAAGGTAATGAGGCCCTTTATATGTCCAGCTGTCCTTTGTCAACAACAAATTGTCACTTTTTGTGTTGAATATATGCTATATGGTAATTTATGGACCTAATAGGTCCATACACAACACAAAATGCTGTTGCTGTATCTAGGTTTTATTTTATTTGTTTTTTATCTTATATTTTGGAAATGTACATCCAGGTTTTTTTCCTTTAATTTTTTTTGGGGGCCCCAAGAGAGTGGGGCCCTAAGCTATAGCTTGTTTAGCTTATACATAAATCCGGCACTGATTGCTCTACAAAGTGCCTAAATATAGGTACCCATGCTGCCGACCAAAAGCTGATATCTTTGTTTCATCTCTATTATATTCAAAACATATGTGGTAGTTAAAGTGTACTTGAAAAGTACATCTCCTCAACTGGAGTACCACTACCTTTATAAATAGCATCCTCCTCTTCTTCCGCAGACAATTAATGCATGACATAAACCAGATGAACATTCATTATTTCCTTTGTTGTAGTTCTATCACTGAGTGCATCATGTTAATATTTTTACTATTGGGCATAAGAAGGGTCTCTTTTATATTTACCCCTCTCTATTTATCTCCACGCAAAAGAGATTGGTGGACAGGAGCAGATTTCCTAGAGCAGATTTCTTCTGAAGTGTACATGCAAATAGCCACATATTAGCCTATCAACAAGCCGACTGAAATATCCTTGTATAAATGATGGAACAGTGTCCTTTTTAAGTGCAACAACCCTTTCTGAATTGCACATTCTGTCCAAACAATTTACATCTTTTCTCTCCTATTTCATCTGTAGCTCTGGCAAAATGCATATCTGCGACAACGTCCCAGCAGTTGTTTTTGCTTGATAACATTTATTTGAGAGCAACTCTACTTCTATCTGTGGCTATGTATACACTATGCTTTAAATACATTTGAAGCACATTATTTCCCTCAAAAAATTCTGGGCATTGTAGTTTACCCTTGCCCCACAGAGTTAGAATCCCCAGCAAACCTTTACAAACTGAAGTAGTCACTGCCAGGCTTGTTCTCTTGCAAAACCAAACCAAACCAAATCCTGCTCAATGTTGCTTAAAACCAAACCAGTGTCTCAGAGACAGATTTTCTTGTGTTAATCCATAAGTGGGGAGGTGGTGGGTACTGTCCTTATTTAAATATAAGTATATAAAGTATTGTTGTTGTTGTTTAGTCATTTAGTCGTGTCCGACTCTTCGTGACCCCATGGACCAGAGCACGCCAGGCACTCCTGTCTTCCACTGCCTCCCACAGTTTGGTCAAACTCATGTCAGTAGCTTTGAGAACACTGTCCAACCATCTCGTCCTCTGTCATCCCCTTCTCCTTGTGCCCTCAATCATTCCCAACATCAGGGTCTTTTCCAGGGAGTCTTCCCTTCTCATGAGGTGGCCAAAGTATTGGAGCCTCACCTTCAGGATCTGTTTTTCCAGTGAGCACTTGGGGCTGATTTCCTTCAAAATGGATAGGTTTGATCTTCTTGCAGTCCATGGGACTCTCAAGAGTCTCCTCCAGCACCATAATTCAAAAGTATATATACTATATAAAAAAATGGAGGCAGTGAGTGATTTTACTTTCTTGGGCTCCATGATCACTGCAGATGGTGACAGCAGCCAATAAATTAAAAGACGCCTGCTTCTTGGGAGAAAAGCGATGACAACCCTAGACAGCATCTTAAAAAGCAGAGACATCACCTTGCCAACAAAGGTCCGTATTAAAGCTATGGTTTTCCCAGCAGTGATGTATGGAAGTGAGAGCTGGACCATAAAGAAGGCTGATCACCGAAGAATTGATGCTTTTGAATTATGGTGCTGGAAGAGACTCTTGAGAGTCCCATAGACTGCAAGAAGATCAAACCTATCCATTCTGAAGGAAATCAGCCTGAGTGCTCACTGGAAGGACATATCCTGAAGCTGAGGCTCCAATACTTTGGCCACCTCATGAGAAGAGAATACTCCCTGGAAAAGACCCTGATGTTGGGAAAGATTGAGGGCACAAGGAGAAGGGGATGACAGAGGACAAGATGGTTGGACAGTGTTCTCAAGGCTACCAGCATGAGTTTGACCATACTGTGGGAGGAGTGCCTGGCATGCTCTGGTCTGAGGGGTCACGAAGAATTGGACATGACTAAATGGCTAAACAACAACAATATAAAGACTTTTAAATTCTTTCCACCCTCCTAAAAGAAGGTTATGAAGAAGAGAAGTAGAAATGACAATGATGCAGGTATTCTTGCACCATTGTGGCAGAATGCACAAAATCAATCTGAGTGCTGATAATGACTGAGTGTGAAGCTTAAAGAACAGGTCTTGAACAATATGTGTGTGCAATAAAATACTTTCAGAACCCTGGAATCATTTCATGGGTCCTACTGCTATGCCCCACAATTACTTCTGAATCTCATTTAGGATGAAATTCCTTGCTATGAGCCTGCCTTTCCCCTTAGAATTACCATGCAAGCCCCTTGCACGAGTATGAAATCAACCTGCAACATATGAGGCGTTCAGGGTTTAATTCATCAGCTGGAGCAAACAGCACCCTTATGGCAAGTGATTTCCCATAACCTGTGACAAGTACAATATGTCACACTTCTGAATCCTTCTGGTTGAAGTGTTCTGCTTGACTCTTCCTTTCCTCATTCTGCAAGTTTGAAACTAACTGGCAGATGGCGACTTCTTGCTTCAGAGACATCGCGCCAGCAAGCTGAAATAAGCCTCAAGTTACCTTGAGGCTTTTATGTGACAAAAGTTTGCTCCAGAGCTTACCGTATCAGACTTAGGCCTTTGCAGAAAACACCAGGTGCTCTTCTGTAAATTGAATTCAGTGTTTCTGAGGGGTAGGAGGTATTATTGATCAAGCATTAATATGCAGGAAGATAGATATCAGATTTGTTGAAATTTAAGCATATGACCCACATTTCTGGAATGTATCCTCTAGCAGATTAAAAAGCTTCTTTTCTTTTCCTTGTTCCCTATGCCCTATAACTCTTTTTAAATACATGTATACTTTTCGGCTGTAGGAGTTTCCCAGCAATGAGACAAATACAACTTATATTCTTCCATAATCAGGACTGGTAAGAAATTTAAATGTAAGGTTTTTGAACACACCATTAAAAAAAGTTACATTACTTCATCGATATCCCTATGTGATATTCAAAAATAGTGAAATTTCACCTTGTAAAGATTTACATTAAACAGAATAATAGTAAGCTGCTTTTTGACAAATACTCTTTTTTTAATAGAAATAAATAGGCTGTTTGATGTTCTTCATTTAGATGAGCATTCATGTATTATGTCCTTTTTGTTCATTGCACCAAAATCATGCAAATCCAGTTCTGGCTCCCCCTCCCCTCATTTTCCAGGTTAAAAAAATAAAACAAAACCCTGTTGCTTATTCAAATTTATTTTCTTCAAATGTGCGATTGTTACTTGGGGAACAAAATAATAAACAAACAAACAAACAATCGTGGATATTTGTGGTATCTCTCTCTCTTTTCCATCTTAGCACAGCTTGCCAAGAGACTGTGCTATATTTCAACCTTTACTGTACCCTTTAATTTTACTGCCTGTCTGTTCCACCTCTTCCTCATAAGCAAATGGAAGAGAACGGAATAACCTTGACTCTTCAGGAAAGCAAATCAGATAACACTGTAAAGGTCAGCACAATATAGTTTGCTATTAAAGAGGGGAGCATTAGCCACATCTAATCCTCATTCTTTTGACAAAGATTCTAACAAGATGAGAAAATGGCAGAGTCTTAATCCATTTGGGTACCTGAATCCAGTTTAACCCCTTCTTACGGCAGCTTTGTTGTTGAATTCCAAGTGTACATACTATAGATCCTGCGGTATTAAAGGGAGCTGCAGTGCAGGCAGAAAGCAAAAGAGCTCTATCAATGCAACTGAAGCAGAGCAAAAACTTTGAAAATATTCAATATACTAGTGCTTTTCTTGCTGACTTTCTATCTCTTTGTTAAATGGAGGGGTGCAGAGCAACTTGAGTTTGGTTTCATGTTATACAGCCAAGAGAGAACACAATGGTAGGTTGTTTTGCTTGGATCATATTTCTGAGCAATTGTAAGTCCCATTTAATATACCGTACATTTCTCCTTATATGCCCCAAAAGAACAGGATTTAAAGAACAAGATTCTTGTATTTATCTCCAACTGTTGACTTGTGTTGAGTAGTGAATATTCAGCTGATTAGAAAAGCAACATAGCCGAATCTGATATTTCCTTTTCTCCTTCTGCTTCCAATATCAAGAAGAAGGAGAAGAATGTATGGGTTTTATATCAGAACACCTGGATCAATATTGAGTAATAAAACAAATCACAATATATTCTGACAGCATACTCTAACAGAACATCATGCCCTCTTAGCCTGCACACTTAGATGCATCGTAGGGAGAAGGAGTAAAGCACAGAAAGCATATTCCATTTTATTTTTTTGCAAATAAAATGTACTAATTGTCTTGATCCCAGTGTTAATCAAAGGAGGGGAACACTAATGTATGAATATGGATCTAAGGAATGGCATATCATTAAGCCAGGTTTGAGTGGTTTGCATGAATAATGGGCTGTAATTGCAAGCATATTTAATTTCTCTAATATTGAATCTAAAAGCTCTAAGGAGGTACACTGCATGAAGTGTGTGTGTGAGTGAGAGAGAGAGAGAGAGAGAGAGAGAGATTGCTCTTTGATCTAAAGAGAGACAACAAGGAAGTTTAATGTTTAATTATTACCTCCTATAGTAGGCAATAGTCTGGAAACCTGGATATTGATCTGCTCCATTTAACTCTAAATTATTGCACAATAATTTAAAGCAGAGCTGGGGGATTTGTGGCCTTACAGATATTGTCTCCAACCATTGGTCATGCTGGCTAGGGTTCACGAGAGCTGGAGTCCAACAACGTCTTGAGGACCACAGGTGCCCCAACATTAATTTAAAGTAACTTTTTGAATGTTGTAAAACCTTGTTGTTCTTCTGTCTCTTGTGTTTTCCCCAACAACACATTGAACTGAACTACAGGTTACTACCGAGCACAGTCTTAGGCTATAGGAAGGTCCTATACATCCCTACTGTTTTTGTAAACCTATGGGATATTTTGGCTTTTTAAGCCAGGGATGGGGAACCTGTGATCCTGCAGATGTTGTTGTATTCCAGATCCCATCAACCTCAGCCAGCCTGGCCAAAGATGAGGGATGGGAGTCCAGCAATATATAGAGGGCCAAGGGCCCCCAACCCTGGTTTATGCAATAGTGATAGATTCTACTGCCAGTGTGGTATAGTGGTTAAGAGCGGTAGTCTTGCAATCTCGGGAACCGGGTTCACGTCCCCGCTCCTCCACATGCAGCTGCTGGGTGACCTTGGGCCAGTCAGACTTCTTTGAAGTCTCTCAGCCCCACTCACCTCACAGAGTGTTTGTTGTGGGGGAGGAAGGGAAAGGAGAATGTTAGCCGCTTTGAGACTCCTTCCGGTAGTGATAAAGCGGGATATCAAATCCAAACTACTACTACTACTACTACTCCTCCTCCTCCTCCTCCTCCTCCTCCTCCTCTTCTTCTTCTTCTTCTTCTTCTTCTTCTTCTTCTTCTTCTTCTGTGAATTAGGTTACTAGTTGTTTTTAGCATTATTATTATTGCTGCAGCTGCTTTTGCTACTATTACCATTGTGACTCAATCCCACACCCCCAATGTGTGGTATATAAATATTATGGAAGGAATAAAGAAAGCAGCCACAATACGAGATGATTCAAGTTTAGACCATAGTGCTGTAGGGTTTCTTTTAAACATTTCCTCCAGCACTGTTATTTAAATGAAAATTGCCCCCCTTTACGTGATGCTGAAGTACTGATCTAATTCTTATAATCTAACCCACTCCTACGATTGCTATCTGCTAAAATGTGAAGAGTCAGGAACTCTAATCATAAGGGTATAGCTGATATTGTGTAGAGTTCCACACAGAAGCAGGACTTCCACTTCTTCTCTCCCATGTGCCGACAAAATTTTCACTTAAGGGTCTCCCAACCCTTTGGAACAGATTTTGGGCATCCAAAGGGATGTTCCATTGTGCAAGTGGAAGTCTCTTGCATGAGCAGAGATGTTGATTCGTCTTGTTCAGGCACAGGCAAACTCGGCCCTCCAGATGTTTGGGGACTACAACTCCCATCATCCCTGACCACTGGTCCTGTTAGCTAGGGATGATAGGAGTTGTAGTCCCAAAACATCTGGAGGGCCGAGTTTGCCTATGCCTGGTCTTGTTAAACAATCATCTCATGTAGGGAAGAAGAGAGTTTGGATTTGATATCCCGCTTTATCACTACCCGAAGGAGTCTTAAAGTGGCTAACAATCTCCTTTCCCTTCCTCCCCCACAACAAACACTCTGTGAGGTGAGTGAGGCTGAGAGACTTCAAAGTAGTGTGACTAGCCCAAGGTAACCCAGCAGCTGTGTGTGGAGGAGCGGGGACGCGAACCCGGTTCCTCAGATTACGAGTCTAACCACTTCACCATACATAGGGTTGCTGTATTTTATGAAGTTAACATCTGGACGAATTTTTGGGGGGAGATCACCAGAGAAGTTCCTAACCCTTTTTGGGGAGATTGCCAGACAAGTTCTTGAGCTTTTTGAGGGCAGCTCCACCCCCTGCCATTCACAACCACCAATTGCCATTATCTACCAATCGCACGACAGGCAAAAGGTGGGCACTTGGTGGTTGCACCCAGGTCTCTTGTCAGGAGGACCTGCCACTGCTGCCTCTAGTGCTCCCAGCCCCTCCACTACTCACAAACTTTGGACTCCATGCAGGAAAGAGAAGCAGTGATGGTGGCGGCTTCCTTAGCAGCCACTGCCACCCAGAGCTGGAAATAAATAAATACCCCCCAAAGTCGGATAGTTCTATAAAATGCAAAAAAATTAAATCCCCCAGATTGGGGTGCACGCCCCCCAAAATAGGACATGTCCAGGATTTTCTGGACGTATGGCAACCTTCAGGGCTTCCTGCGCACCTCCCTGTGTCCATGCATCACACCAAACACAGTGAAACAGTTTCTTCACATTATGTGCTACATTCAACAACCACAGAAAATTCCACTGTTGAGAAAGGAATTTTCAACATAAAAAAATGAAAACAAATGGGTTGGACAAATGACATTTGTCTAACCCATTCACGAACGAGTGGATAATAGCCTTTCATATTAGATTATCCTGCATTATTCTCTCATTTTTTAAAAAAGAAAAAAAACACTCAAATTTCTGGCATTTGGCAAATATAATCTATGATCTTGGAGAAATCTAATTTTCTAGATTAGTGAATCACATCTCATATTGTAGATTGGAAAAGTGTTTATTATTTTAATACTGTAACATAAAAACAATATGACTAGCATTGATATTTCTGTCAGGTCAGCATTTAAGTAACATTAGCACTAATATGGGTAATTGTAATTTATATACAATTTCTGAACATAGTGTGCATATTTAATCAGTGCTTTGTGTCCTCTCCAGAAATGAAGGGGAATACTTATCAACAACTGATATTATTAGGCTTCAAATTACGGAAAGTAAACCTTTAGATCTTAAAAATGAATTTGGTTTTTGCTTGTCCCCTTATAAAGTGGCTTGCAGAGCAGTAGATGGATTATGTGCCTTTGAAAGAAACATTGATTTATTCATTTTTAAAAGCATGGATTATTAAGCAAATCTAAGCTTCCCCCACCCCCATTCTTAATAAGTTTTCAAAGTTGACTAGCTGTTGGTTGCTGCTTTTCACAGCAGTTTGCAACAAAAACTGCTGATTTGTGTTTGTGAATCTTTTTGTGCATGTAGAGGCAGAGCATACCGCTCCCCTGATGGCTTTCCCTTTTCCCCGAAACATGACAGAGAACTGAAATAAAATATCCTGTAATAAAAATTACCTAAAGTCATTTGCAAACAGACCACTATCTTACCTAACCTGGTGATGGAGGGGGAGATGGAATGTTTGCATCAGTTTTGCTTAATGATAGTTCTGTGCATAGAAATGGGAATGGTAGCATGGCCAATTGGCGTGGGTATATTTTCTGCACCTGCACAAAATCGCAAGAACCCTAAGCAATTAATGAATCCAGGTGTGTAGCAGACATCCTGTGAGTGTCTGTGTGATATTGATGAGAAGATACCTGCATCAGATGCACACCCACACTACAGTGTACATTTTAATGTAATCCAGATATGCACAACTCTCCATTCTGCAGGCCATAAATTGGTATGCTCATACAGGCGGCAAACATTTTGCACACCTCCAAATGACCCCCAGCTGCCGATGCATGATGTCACACGCACTACGGCAGGTGTGTGCGTGTGATGTCACACGTACTACATGCAGGCATGCGTGTGTGACATGGCATGTACATGTTGCTGTGGCAGGCATCCACAATCCTGGGGACAAGATCGCACCACTTTTAAGGAGCAAGCCTCACTGATGGCTTGAACCTTGCGGGTCTTGTTTCCACATAACCAAGCATAAAATTAACCTGTAAATACACAGTTTTCTCAAATAGTAGTCATTCGCTACATGCTATGGCACAGTGTGTCCTAGAACAAGTGGCAATAGTTGATAAATGCATCTGGTAAGTTCAGGTGATCCTGTTTGTCTTGGCTCAGGTCCCTCAGCATCTTGATTTTCTGTCAGCTTTGTTGCAAATAAGTGCTCATATTTCACCAGGCTGACAAAATCAGAAGTTGATGTTTTTCAGGCTAGTTATTCTAACCAACCAGGGTATAGGTTAGCTCAGGTCTTCACCTCGATTAACACAAATAACTGGTATACGTTGACTCACACTGTATCTATCCCATGGCACTCCCCTGCATCCTATCTTTTGAATCAATATTCATGGGGAAATTCTGAGCTTCACTTGGAAAAGGGCATTAATCTTTATTGTGTCCCTTTTTCTAATAACCTAGTTCTCTTAATCATATTGCAAGACAGACAAGGCTTAATCAAACCATTCATCACAAGTGGGTACACATAGTATCAGACTGGAACTTTTATTACAAGTTTTCTTTTGCACTCAGTAGTGGAAATAGTACACAATGTGTATGTGTCAGAGGCTCAGGAGCAGAAGAGCAGGGGAGAGAGCAAATAGAGAGCGGAGGAGAGGAATCAGAGGGGAGCGTAGGGGAATATGACAGTGACCCGAGAGATTCCATGAGCTTCTCCAGCGAATCAGAAGATTCCCAGAAGGGGGCGCCTATGGTAAGGGCGAGGGGGGTCCCAGGGGGGACGCTCCATAAACAAGGGACCAGAGGGGACTCCCAAGGGAGCAGCGGAGGATCAGGACCAGTTCCCCCACCAGAGCACAGTGGGGGGGAAGAGTCACATGAGTCAGGACCAGCTTCTCCTCCAGCGGGGAGAGAAGATGAGTCAGGGGTAACCACGCCCCCATCGGGAAGTGGGGAAACGGAGGGAAGGCCAGGTCCAGCTAGCCTCCCTGAAAGAGGGAGCAGTGACACAAGTGTAACGGTCAGAAGGAAAGTGGGAGGCTGCGCGCACGCGCCAAGTTCAAATGTAGAGGAGCGCGGGACAGCAGAAAACCCGGATTGGGAGCCAGGTCCGAAAGCCCGAAGGAGGGGGGGGAAGAGTCAGGGGACTCAGCGTCAGAGGAATCTAGGAGGGTTGAGACTCCGACTAGCAGGAGGACCCAGAGAAAGAAGGAACAGAGGAAGAGGTGGAGTAAGGTTAGAATCTTAAGCTGGTGTCAGGGGGGAGGAGATTCAGATGGAACTTCTACGGTCTAAGGCATAGACGTAGCGTTGCGCGCTGCGCGTCTGGAAATGAAACTGAACTTCAATAAAGACTTTTTTACTTGAGGAAGAAGCAGCGTTGGTCTTGTGTGAGCTGGGACCTTGGGCAGCGCTGACAGTATGCTTTTTATTACAGAGGAAATTAGACATTCTTGCTGTTGCAACCATAAAGGAAGTATAATAACTTTAAGAGCCCAGTTTATGCATGGCATAATTTTTGCAGTTATGAAATTATAAGCATCTTGCTTTTAGTTTACTTTTGATGGTAAGAGGCAGTAAATTAATCCCATGATGATACTGTTAGTTAACAGCAGATGAGATGAACTTAATTATAATAGTATATCTCTCATTAAGCCTCAGAGTCCCTATATAGAGGAAGAATCTGTTTGAGACATTCAAAGCTACTCCTTTGTTTTCACTTCCAAGCAAACAGATGGGAGAATATTATGTCCTGAATCCTGGATGGGGGGGGGTGAGGGAGCAGGGGAGCGGCCCCTCTGTTGTATCTCCAGAGAGACTGTACCTAAAATAATACATTGATTTTGTCACTTAGCTACAACAGATGCACCACGAAGAGTTTGACTATTATTAATTTATTATTCTGGCATTTAAATTATGCAAAATAAGCCTTTAGCATCTATTTGTTACTTCCAGTCCAATTATTCCAATTATTCTTTACTCTGGGTGCTAGTTTTAGATCTGTTATTATTACCTGCCACTCATTCTGTCGGGACAGATTCTGATGAGACGGAAGCATTTCATACGGGGACCTACATTGCCTATTACAATGGAAAATTAAATATAATTTAAAGGGCAGCTTGCTATAGACCAGGGGGAAACAACATGCTGCACTCAAGATGTTATTGAACTACAATGACCATCAGCCCCAATCAACATGGTCATCCTATAGTACAGGTCAATTCAGTGGCTTAGCAAGGTCAGGTGGTACCCGGTGTGGAAAATTTATTGGCATCCCTCCCCCTCACATGGAAATTATTAAAAGAAGGAAAAATGAGATACTTACAGTTGCAAGTGTTATTTCCAGGTTTTTTTACTTAACATTGTGAGCATAAGCACTTAAAACCTTTTTTTTTTTTTTTGGCGATGGGAATTTCTTATGAATGAGTTTTTTTACTTAATTTTGCTACAGTGGTACCTCGGGTTACAGACGCTTCAGGTTACAGACTCCGCTAACCCAGAAATAGTACCTCGGGTTAAGAACTTTGCTTCAGGATGAGAACGGAAAGCGTGCTCTGGCGGTGCGGCGACAGCAGGAGGCCCCATTAGCTAAAGTGGTGCTTCACGTTAAGAACAGTTTCCAGTTAAGAATGGACCTCTGGAATGAATTAAGTACTTAACCCGAGGTACCACTGTATTTCGCAGCTTTGGCTTAACATCCAAATACAAACAAATATTATGCATCATAACATTTACGTTACTTACCAAACTCAATTATCATAGAAAAGAGGATGATCACAATGAATCAATGAACTAAAAAATGTAACAAAAATTAAGTCAGCACAGCACTTATAAGCTTCAGTAATAATGCACAACTAACCCCACAGAATGACATGGGATGACTGACCGGTATGGCAGCGGATAGGATTGGTTGCTGGTTGAGTGATGATGAGTCACTGGTTGTTTATGTCTCGCTCAAGTACAAACTGCAGAGACAGACTTCGGTGAATCGGCAGAAAGAAACACACTCCCCTCTTCCTTGTCCATACACTTTCCACTACACAGCATGGAGTTCAGCTGCATTCCGTTGTGTTTGTTGACTGAAATAAAAAGTTCCAATATTTATTATGTTAACTTGTTGAGGTTAATTAATTGTCAGATGAAGTTATTAAACTTGTTTTAAATAATATTTTTTTATTTTAAAAAGTGTCGTGAGCCGAATTTTTTAAAAAATATTTTGCCATTTTGTTACCCACCTCAGTGATGATACCCGGGGCAAACCGCACCCACCACACACCCTTCCTATGCCACTGGGTCAATTGTTAAGATCCTTTCCCATGGTTGTATGAAAGGGCTCAGAAGTTATGTTTGAGCCACTAGCACCCACATTTAGATGGCATCAAAATTCTGGATTATTTCATTCCATTGACTTTGCTCAGGCCCGTATAAAAAAATACAGCACAAAGTGATGCTTACAATTTTGTCGACAGCATTTTGGTCATGTAGGTTGGCTTAATGCAACATGAACTTCACATCAGTCCATTAGCGCACAGTCCTGAAAAGTATTAATGCATAGCTACCAGCAATGTCAAAATCCTTTATAAAAAGTATATTAATATTGTAGCTGTGAATGTCACCACTGTCTGAATAAAAGCCCATTTTCTTGTCATATTGACCCTACTGCGGGATGGTCCTATTGTGAACATAAAGAGATGGATATTGAAGACAATATTTTAATGAGTCAGAGACTGCAGTAAATGGTCCAATTTTAAAATCTGATAATCAAGGAGTAGAAGTAGTGGCATTCACTGGACAATTTTCTATAATCATTACATCAGCTATGAGACTAAAGCTATTGCTTGCTAGATGATCAAATTCAGTACGATCAAACTCAGGAGGAAAATTAGAATCAGATTTTTCCATAGTATAATTGGATAAAGGTGATGGATGTAATTTCACTTATTTCATAAAATCAGATTCTCACATATAGCTGCACGTTATTGTAAGATCATGTTATTGTACGCCTACCATATAATTATGTGCTGCTTTGTTCTACCCATAAAACAAACCAGCTTTTCAGTGGCATACGAGGTATTTCAAATAGAAGTGAATAGATTCAGTCGGGTACAAATATTTTATTTCCATGTTCTTATATAACAGATGTTTGTGCATTCCTGAGGGTTGATCATGGAGACTTGAATCTGCAGTGCAACTTGAGCATCAACAGAAAAGCTGTCTTGGTAAGGTCCTTTGATGCCCACAATCTGATATCCACTTACCTAGGAGTAAACAATGAGAAAGAAGCACTGGCAAGGAAAGAAGTATGTTTAGATGAAATCTGCAGTTGACATAAAGTCGCTAACATACAGAAAAACAGCAAAGGGTAGGTGATACTCTCCCATGCTTATCCTGTTGCCCTGGTTACACAATATAAGCAGTTCGTGCAGAGATTTCCCTGTCTCTGTAACCCTTGGTTCCTTTTCACTACAGCAGTAGGGTAGTGTTAGGTAGAATCTACATACATATAAAAAACGCCGTGAAATTGAATTTGGCATAGCTCATTGTCGCCATCTAGTGTGACATTTGTATATTGCACATTACAACACATTTAAAATGTTTTATTTGCAGATGTGTTCTTTGACTCTGGGGTACACCTTATGTGCAATACTACACTAGCCCTCCTGCATTCCTAGCCCTCCTACTGCATTTGGAGGGTCTCCTGCTCATTCTACTGAGAGGAGTATTGGACTTCTGCCCTGTCAGCAAAACTGGTTCCTGTTGTAATGCCAAGCAGCCTGCAACACTGCACAAGTCCCATTGCACCAACGTGTACATCTTGGGGTCTAGAACAAACCACAGAGCCTGCCAATCCCGCTCCTTCTCTGGCCAGGGCCTTCTTCTAGTAAGCAATCTGTGGGCATGCTGCAGCAGTCACCAAATCACTCATATGGTTTTCAGTACACAATCTGAAAAATATATAACACTTTCTTCTGTAATAACAATCACTGAGGTCCCCCCCCCCATTTCTGCTTCAGTTCAGTAGGGACAACCAGAAAGATATGTAATATTTAATTGCTTTTTAGAGAGGATACAGGAAACCAATAGCGATAAAGATCATTTTGAACTAGGTCAGACAGCTTGAGCTGTGGTACAATTACATGCCATTTTTGGAAAGAGATCTCTTTCTCATACTCTCCTGCTGTTAATGATTCTGGAAATATTACCACACACCTGCACACCAATTCTTCTTTCTCTCTATTCATTTGAAGTTTTCTGTGTTTTCTTTGAGTACCGTATGTACTGCATGAAGACAACATTACTTTTAGGCTACTATTTCTAGAACTTCAGCCATTGGTTGTCAGATGTCAAATGCTGTGGGGCAGAAGAGAACCCCTATCTAGATTTTCACTGTGTAAAGGGAGACAGAGATTGCAGTCACAGTGACAGGCTCCACACGCACATGTCCAGTCTCCAAGCAACGCTTGAAATGTTTGCAGAGTGGCCTACCTGCTCGTGTGTTTCCTGTGAATAGACACCAGAACAATGCAGTGTGTTGATTCAGTCATTCCCATTCATATGTGTAAGTTGCTCACCAATGCACAGAAGGAGTGTGCAATCATTTCAGAGTAAGGTTACCAGACATCCCCATTTCCTGGGGACAGCCCCCGGATTTACAAATCAGTCCCCATACAAAATCCATTGAAGTTGAAAAATTAAACTGAACGGGGTCCATTTTCCTTCATTACAAAACAAATGCCCAGAGAATGAATGGATGTGATGGAGACTCCCACTGACACCCATTTCTGTAGTTTGGGTGGGTGGCTAGCCTCTCCCTGGCGCCGGCTGAACTCATATGGCTGTTCCTGACAGTTTCCATTTTACTTACCCAGAACTGTCAAGACGTTACACCCTGCTGAGGCATTGTGGGGAGGGGAAGGGAATTGCAGTTTCCAGTGTGGAATTGCTGTTTTCTTTTTTCTTTTTTTTATAAGATATTTATTAGGATTTTACAAAAAGCAAAAGTTAACAGAATAAAAAGAAGACAAGAAAAAAAAGAAACAATACAAAAATACATAAAAAAAGAAAATACAAAATACAAAAAAGAAATAAGTAGAAAAAGTTAAAAACAAATCCATTTTTTTCATATCTTTAAGCTCGTTTGCTTGTTTCCTTGACCTCCTCACACCTCCCTTTTTTGTATTCCCGTTCACATAGTCAGTTCAGCAAATCCTTACCCTCTTTCATTTATCTTAACTCTATATCTTAACATATTATAACTGTATATTTTCATCCATTATCAGTCCATTTTTACATAGTCTTATTGGCCTTGTTGCTAATGCCACTTAATTTCAATCCAACATCATTTTAACATTCATTAATTTTACAATATTTCCGCAAATAGTCTTTAAATTTCTTCCAATCTTCTTCCACCAACTCTTCTCCCTGATCTCGGATTCTGCCAGTCATTTCCGCCAGTTCCATATAGTCCATCACCTTCATCTGCCACTCTTCCAGGGTGGGTAAATCTTGTGTCTTCCAATACTTTGCAATGAGTATTCTTGCTGCTGTTGTAGCATACATAAAGAAAGTTCTATCCTTCTTTGGCACCAATTGGCCGACTATGCCCAGGAGAAAGGCCTCTGGTTTCTTCAGGAAGGTATATTTAAATACCTTTTTCATTTCATTATATATCATCTCCCAGAAAGCCTTAATCCTTGGGCACGTCCACCAAAGGTGAAAGAATGTACCTTCGGTCTCTTTACATTTCCAACATTTATTATAATGGTTATGGGGTTGCTCGTGCGTAAGTTGCCGCCACTCCTGGCTAGGTGGCCTGGTTAAACCTTTCCTGACTGGACAGCCCCTCACTTCGTGGCTGTTCAGTCGCTGGCAGAATCCGACAGTGGGCATTTCTTCAACCTTTTCCAACATAAAAGTTCTTTGACGCCCAGTCTCCTCCTAGCCTCCCTGCGCGGAAGCCTTCTGCTCTTCTTTATTGCTTCCTGTTGAATCAGAAACCCCCTCATAACTGCTTTGCTTGCGTCCCAGATTACTCTTTTTTCAGTAGTGGTGTTCAAATTTATCTCAAAATAGTCTCTCAAGGTTTTTTGGGCCTTCTTGATAACCTCTTGATCTTTGAACAAGATGTCATTCATCCTCCATCTGAAGGAACCGGTTGGTGTTAATTTCATCTCCATTTTCACAGCATTATGGTCGGAGCAAGTTTTGGGGCAAATTTCCACTTTTTGAGTCTTAGGTGCCAGTCCTCTAGCTATCCAGATTTGGTCAATTCTTGTCCATGTCATTTTGGCTTCAGAAAAGAAGGTTCCCTCTCTACCCAAGGGATTCTTAGTTCTCCAAATGTCAATCAAATCCATATTGTCAGTCAATTCAAAAAAAGTTTTTGGTAGTCTGCCATCTTTTGTAAGTACCTGTCTCTGCGACTTGTCCATGTTTGTAGATACCACTCCGTTTATATCTCGCATCATGATAATGTTGTAATCCATATAGTCTAACAATTTCTCATGCAATTTCTTAAAAAATTCAGATTTCCCCTCATTCGGCGCATATACTCCTACTGTGTGGAATTGCTGTTTTCTACGGCAGTTGCTCTGTGTCCAGGAACATCCAGGAAGTCAGTCAAACAAGATGTAGTGATGGCCAACAACCTGGATGGCTTTAAAACAGGATTAGACAATTTATTTATTTTTTGGGGGGAAATTATTAACAATTTCAACATAACAAATTATCCAAACAAATCATCTTCCTTGTCCCCCCCATTTCCCCCCTCCCACCTCCCCAACAAACCCTCCCTCCCTCCTATGACTTCCCTCAGCTCCTCTCTCTGATTTCTCTTCCAGTTAACTTCTGCATATTATAAAACTCTATACATCCTTATCTATCTTCTATGTTATCGCTCAATAAGTTTGTGTATGTTTATTCAAAACCTGCCAGGGAAGGATTAGACAAATTCATGATGATCAAGGCTATCAGTGACTACTTTACACAATGTCTATGTTCTTCATCCAGGGTCTTTTATTTTTTATTTATTGGTTTTATTTAAGCATTTTAAATTTTAAATTTACCAGTACACTTTCATATAAAATATTGCAATGTGGTATACAACCTAAAAGTACATTGTGAGACAGTCAAGATACAAAGGTGGATTTCCCTCATCGTTGTAACATTGAAGCATGCTGTCTCCTCATACCTAGGGGTGGGGTAGGGAATGCAGCGTGAAATAAATCTATGAATACTCTATACACAATAATTCCCAGGACATTTGTTCACTCAAGCAGTCTTGAGATGCCATGTAGCTAATATTTGCGAAAACTGAATGAGTCAGAACAAGTCAGGATTATCCTGGTTTTAGAAAACATGTTTTCACAATAATACTCTAGATTAACAACTATATATTACCTGTTTCATCCAGAAAGTGGCAACTTGACAATATTGTTTACAATTGGGACCATTCTTTACCACCTCGGTTCAAGAATTGTGTTCTGTGGGAAATTATAGGGGATTATATAGCAAATAGATATGTGACCCAGTGCCTGTAGATTAATGGGAATTGCTGTTAGATGTGAGTGACACAGCCAAGTTACTTCCCAGAACACTTTTGCCAGACATCATTTTAGAAACCATGTGTCATCCTTTTCAACCTTCAGAGTACTTTTAGTTAAAATGTGTCAGAGTACAAGTGCAGTGTACATCTTTGATGTTTCCTGAGCAAAGTTTGACTTTCCAAGGCACAGACTCTTTCAGTCTTTTACATTTTTGTAGATGAGTTGTGACCATCTAGCCAATTTTGCAAAAGCGATGAATTCTTTTTCCAAAAGATGTTCTGCACTGTTTGCCTGCTTTGGGACAATGCCTTAATTAATACTCCAGAGGACTGTTAAGCCTTATGAAGATATGAGGCTTTCCGTGCCATGAAGAACTATGGTGCTCTCTGCAGCTGTTAGTCATGTAAAATTGCCTGCAGGTGATTTACCCTTGTACATCCAATCCAAATTTTAAAAGCGTTAATTGACATTCCCATGTGTACTGAAAAGATCTTTAAACACTAGGCTGGTGCAGTTAGGCTGCTTGTTGATAAAACGTTACGCAACTGTTTTCTTCAAGATGGGCTTCCGAAATTAGCCACTTGTCAATTTTATGTGCCTATATAATTTGTTCATAAAAATTTAGTAATTAAGTTTATATAATACCATAGCTACCTGCTGGGTACAATACTTCCTACATTTGAAGCTGTTGAGCTTGTAAGATAAACAGCTGCCCTCCCCAGCTTCTTATCGTTGTAAAATGTGAGTGAGGGCTTCTCCAGATGGCCTGTTTCCTTTTCCTTTAAAAAATGATTTTATTTCATTTTCAATATATAATACAAAAGAACTGTTACAAGCATCATATAGCCTCTTTCTTGAGCATTCATCCTGATCTGCTTGCACAAAGCTTATACAGAGGTCAGACTATGTCTGGTATTTATTATGCATTTGTTCCGACTTTTTGCAGAGTGATAATACAACATGAGCAAGTGCACTGATTTGCTTGGGCAGTGCTTATGCCTCTTCCTATTAACCATTTAATTCTACACTTTTCATTTATTCTACACTTTTCAGTGCACTTTCCCCATCACTTTCCCAACTAGAAAAAAATTGGGTTGCTCATACTATGGCAACAGAACATTTCAATCCACTTTAATTGCATAAACCTAAATTTCTAGAATGCACTTGAATCCCTCCTTTAAAAAAAAAACAGTCTGGAAGTGACCAGAGACAGAACTCAGGTTTGGAGTTGAACTACAAGACTTCAGTGATATCTCTAATTTATATATTTTAATGTTTTGAGTTGCTTCTGATAAAGTTATATTAAGCTCATTAAGAGATTCTATCTGGTTAATAGAAGGATGCTTGTGTTCTCAGAAGTATGAAATAATGGATTATTGTGGTCAGGATAAATCATTAAAAACACTGTGATAGGGCAAGTTTGTCACAAACATGTACAATCCTATACATGTCTACTCAGAGGTAAGCTCCCCTGTGTGCAATGGGACTTTGTCCTATGTAAGCGGGTACAGAATTGCTACCTACAGTAAAGAGGCAATTTAAGACTATACATTTGCATTTCTCTAGGGGACCAAAGTACCTTTTGATTAATAGCAGATGTGATTCTTTGGGCATGTTCTACAAATACAAGGTAAGTAGCCTAATTTTCCTTTTGCAAGTACTCTGTATGGAGAACATGTCTCGTTGAGCAGATATGGAGAATCTGGACACAATTATTTAAGAAAAGGGTGATATAACACATCGGCTTATCAGAACAAAGAATTCTAGGAAGTAAGAATGTGTCTTCCATCCATACCGCTCTTAACATCTCTTACAATAATTTAAGTGTGGCCTTTGGTTTCTCCATTTCCTTTGAGCAACAGTTAGAAGTAACTTACAGTGTTTGAGTGGTTTGTGTGTGTCAGAATAGCATACCAATTTAAATTTTTGTGGACACTCCAGGTACAATCCTGTACTCACCACAGAGATAACAAAAGAAGCTTAAGATGCAGTCAAGACATCTCCAGCACACTGGTGAATACCCTTCCTTCCCTCCAACCCACTGCCTTTAAGGACCATCTACAAGATTTCATTTTCTTAAAGTGTACCACTGAATTTCCATCTTAAATAGTGCATCCAGAGATAAGTATATTGACAAAATGAGATAATACAACCAGCAGAGCTGATTAGAGAAAGTGGTTTGTTTTTTAAAGACTTTAAAGATTCCAACATCTTGCAACCTTTTGCTGACCTTTAGAGAAATAACACAAGTTTCAAAATATCAGAAGTGTCAGAAATTTGAGCGTTTCAAATCCTTCAGCATTCACCAGCATCCATTACTGACACTGTTGAAATGATAAGGCAGAGAGATGATGTTTCCATTAAATGCAACATTATTTTTAAAATAAAGGTTTTGATTTTCTTAAACTTATTGGGATACAATAAAGAGATCCAAGACTTGCCTCCTATTACTTTTGTAGATTTTGAAGTGCCTGATAGAGTGGAAAAGACTCTGGATAAATACAGATTTCAGGGAACTAATTTAGTAAGATATTTCAACTCCAGGCTGTCTGCTACACATACATATTGCCAGCCTCCTTAATGGTCCAAGAAAGTGCTGCGAACACATTGGGAATGTACATGGAAGTTTAGAATTCTATTGTGATTTATTGGGGGTGTGAGTTTCACCCCCTGTGAATTATTTTTCCTAGTGACACTCTTAAGACTAACCTTTTGAACTTGCCACTCCCTTTTCAAATTTACTCCACCATGTGACCCTCCAAACCCATCCTACAGGTGAATATGTGAAAATCCTCATGCAGTATTGTAACCTCCCTGCCACTACAAACTATAATCTGAGGACTGGAGAACTATTCCAATGAAATAGAACATGATATCCCTAATCTCTTCCTAAAACCACTCACAGGGAACCATCATTAGATCAATTTTGGACAATACACAGTTATTCAAATAAATAATAAATATAATAGTCATAGTTAGGGATGGTGAGGAATCTGGTTCACTTCATGTTTTGGAACAAACCTACCCATTTCACCTCCCTCAAATCCATGTGTGATCAGATCTATCGTTTAAGCCAACAATCAACATGGATGGGTCCCTGCTATACTTATGAGGTGGTCTGAAGGCTGCTTTTCCCAATTTAAAAAAACATTTGACTGCAGCTTAAAGCAGCTCTTTAATGTCTGCACAGAAACAAAAAAAAACTGTTCTAAAATGCACCCCTGTATGTGCTAATGTGCAGTCCCATCCTGGGGGAATTCGACAGAGAAAAAAGATGGCTGCTCTCATGCACCCCATATGGGAGCAACCATCTCTGTATCTGTACAACGTTCCTCAGGGCTGGCCCAACATGTTTCGGCACTTGAGCCAAACCATAAAATGGTGCCTTCCAGGGAAGAAGGGATGAGTGAAGATGTACATTAGGAACAAGGGGGGCGGGGAATAAAGGAGCAAGGAGCCAAATCAAATCAACCTTATATGACGGTTGAAGTGGGAATCAAAGGCCATGGCAGGAGGGGAGGGGCCTACTCTGAAAACATGCTAAGCAGATGCACAGTCCAGGAGACCCTGGAAGGAAGTCCCTGCCATTTCCCCCTAGAAGTGGGAAGAGACCAGCAGCGCCTCCTATTCACCAAGATGCTGCTGTAGAGATGGCAGATCTGGTCTCCAAGGAGTGTGACACAACTGTCACTGCTACCATGGCAGCAGCAGCAGCAGCAGCAGGTGATGCATTCCTTGGGATCTGGATCTGATGCCCCTGTGGATCCTGCTGCCCAAGGCAGTCAGCTCACCTAGCCTCATGTGGGAATGATGTTCTAGGTACTATTTCAAGCTCAGTCTTTGAGCATGGTGGGCTTCATCATTTGTTTGTTTCCAGCTTTTGGCTTGCACTCTGTTTCATTCTACAATGTTCATGTTGTATGGAAGCCTTGCCATTAAGTGCTTTATCATTCCAATAATTAGTGTTGGTTACAAAGAAAGGAAATGTCAACAGGTTTTTAGTAGTCTTCAGGAGATCGTATTTATTAGAACAATAATTCATTATATTTTTATTGTTTCAGAGAATATATGATGTCAGGGAAGCAAACCTGGAACAGACATTAATTATAAATATACTGGGTTTCCAGCGTATGAGATGCCACTCACTTTGTTGTAATCAATGTTTACATAATTAAGCATCCAGCCTTCATAACCTCCATTGTAATAATCATAGAATTGTAGGCTTGGAAGGATCACTTGACAGCTACGCAGTAGACTCTGGTGTGGACAAGCCATTATGCTACAGTTAAACTATGCAATAAATAATAATCTTTTAATATTTTAAGTAATAAGTATCATTTCGGATTGCAATGGGAGGGTGGCAGCAGCCACTCACTGTGAAGAAACAGTGCTTGAATCAGAAAAAATATCACCTTTGACCTGAAAACATGGGGATAGAGGAGTGGAATTCCAACTCCACACCCACAGTCCACACCCACAGTCTACAAAACGTTGAATTTTGCTCACATAACTAAAGATAAAAAGATATAATTCGGGAAAGGCTCTTCAGACAAGCAGTAACTCACTCCTATATGTTTTTATTGTACAAAGCTAGTTCCTACTACTAGTAGTACTATATTGTTACTCGCCAACCAGGCAGGTGCTATTATTTTCTTCTCAGTGACTGCACATATCCTCATTTATTGGTATTGTGCATTTGCGTGGTCTAGATGCCTCAGGCTGGCTCTTGACCCCTGCTGCTTTATGACATGTGTATTTTAAATCAGAAAGATGAGAGTATCATTAAGGTTGGTTTTACTGTATTAACCTGTCTGCTGACCTTATTATTAAAATCCTGTCTGGCCAATACTTCGGCTCACTTTAAACAGAATGTAACTTTTTCTTTTTTTAAAAGTGTGTTAAAAGATAGCCAGCCAGCTAGATGCGCAATTTAATTTCTTTATAACTGGAGGGCAAACGAAATTGCAACTCTGAAATATTTGATGCTAAATGAGTTGTGAATAGAAGTCTTGAATATATCCTCACATAAAATGGAAGCAATTCCTTTCCTTTAAATACACACACACACACACACACAGAGAGAGAGAGAGAGAGAGAGAGAGAGAGAGAGAGAGCGCAAATTCAGATGTATCTCTCATTATGCATATCTGTGCACAGTAGAGAACAGATCACACCATCACCCCCTTTTGGTATGTTTGCATATTCAGGCATGGGTTGGATTTGCACATCATGGTAAACCATAGTTAATGGTTTCTGAATGTGCAGATGGTTCTTACTTGGTTCATCCCCTAGTGTGAGTTGGAACAATAACTCCAATCCCTAGCCTATCTCTACGTTCACCCCAGGGCTGATGTTTTATTTCACTCCAAACCATGTAAAGCCATTGGCTTACCAATCACGGTTTGTCTGAATGAAACAAACCTGACATTGGGACTTAATGGTAAGCCAGGGATTGTGGTGTGTTGCTCCCACTCATCCTAGGAGAGGAATGAAAGAGTTTTCTCCAGGTTCACAGCAAACAATTTACTCCACTGTGTGACTTTGTCCATTCAACTACAGCTCTTCCATATATTAATGTTCTTTCATCATATTTAGTGTTTTTACAACCAGAATTTGTTCACACAACCACAGAGACTTGTGCAGAATAGGGATGTGGACCATTCCCAAACAAGTTTTGTTAATACTACTACTACTACTACTACTTACTTACTTACTTATTTATTTATTTATTTATTTATTTATTTATTTATACCCCAGCCAATCTGGCTGGGTTTCCCCAGCCACTCTGGGCGGCTTCCAGCAAAATATTAAAATACAATAATTCATCAAATATTAAAAGCTTCCCTAAACAGGGATGCCTTCAGATATCTTCTAAAGGTCAGATAGTTGTTTATTTCTTTGACATCTGGTAGGAGGGCATTCCACAGGGCGGGCGCCACTGTTTCTGTGCTGCCTTTCATTTAAACGGCTCAAGGTGGTCAAAAAATACATTAAAAGTATATTAAAATCTCCTTAAAGGAGAAATGAAATAGCAGTCAATGTTAAACCAAAGCTGACATATGAAGTTACTATGGTCAAGTAGTGTCAATGTTAAGTCTTACCAAGACTGCTTTCCCAAAGGAAAAACCTATATATTGGTTTATGCTTCATTTTAGACAAAATATGGTGACAACAAAGGCAAAAGCTGGTATGAACTGGGAAGAGGGATACCTCACTGAAGACTATTCCTTTACTCACAGTTCAGAATCTATGTGGCTCAATACTCTTCCCTGCTTTGTGAGCTGGCAATTTCTGTGTGCATACAGCCAGCCTGCATAAACTTAATGCAGTTGTTGTTGTTGTTGTTGTTGTTGTTGTTGTTGTTGTTGTAATCTTCTGTGTCGTAAAAGATGGAAGAGGTGTGGAAACAGGCTTTTAAAACTAGTTTGGTCTGTGTTAACTGCAAGAAAAAGGAATATTGTTGATTTGACACTTATTTTTTCAGCATACTATTACCCTGTGCTCTTCTTGTTTGTAACCAACACAAGACATTTGGGCATTCTTGAGCAAAACTGTCATTTATACATCCTCAGGGAGCATATGAATTTCAATCTGTATTTTATTGGCTCATTACTTAAAGCTCATTTTGAAGGCATTTTGCAGCCTGTGATGCATTCTGCCTGGAAATAGTTTGGCTTATGAAAATTTTCTTGATTTTTCACCTCTCACTTTTGTGCTGTTAGTATGAACCAGGGGGAAAGTATGATATTTTGTTTCTAATTCTTTTTTTCTGAGCATATTTAGATTATCAGTTCTCAGTTGATTCAACATACGATCTTTACGGGCAACATGTTTATCAGGCAACAAATGTGCACTTTTGCTCAATTGTTATATAGGAATCCTATTCAAAGAAATACTTATATCTGTGGCATTTTTGCCGAAGCCACAATATATTTTGCTTTTTTTTAAATGCGATTCTTTCACGGATGGGTCCATTGTGTGGGTAATGTGGTACAACAGTAAGAGGGAGATAGTTCTTTAAGAAACAAAGCAAAACTGCCTCTTTTACTAGATGCTAGACTATGGAAGATCAATACTGTCACACTAGTTAAGTTCCTGTTTCAAATTGAGCATTTCTCAGGGGCGGGGGAAAAGGCTTTAGTATTTTTCAAGTAGGTCACTAAGAACTTTCTGTCCATGTAGACTCACTGAGTGAATTAAATGTAGGGGGATCATTTGTGCAGTTCCTATTGACTTCCCTTTTCTTTGAACTTTAGGGAGTGGAAGGACCATAGCTCCATCACTGAGCATCTGCTTAGCATGCAGAAGGTTCCAGGTTGAATCCCTCACATCTCCAGGACAGAGTTGGGGATCACCTCCTGCCTGAAACCCTGAACCATTCACCCCACACTGATTGTACAATATGTCATTGCTGCATGGGATGGTCTGGCAATCAACTGCAGAACTGGTCCTGTATCCTCAGGAGTCTCATCACATGACACCCTCTTTTGTCATCCCTTGTGTCATCCTATTATTTGGACCCTTGGAGTTTCCCTCCTGCTATAACTCACCCTTGGTATTCCTGATGCTTCCTATAGTTCCTTCCTCCACTGTTATTTGCCTCTCTGCATGCTCCAGTTATTGCCACATCAGTCTCCCCTTCAACTATCACACCCACAGTCCTTCTGACATTCCAGCCACACTTTCTCTCTCATACACACTTTCTCTCTCCTCTCCTCTTGCTTTCACACTTTTCTGACTCAGCCACTTTCCCTTATCTTTCACCCTGAATCATGCCATGTTATTCATTCTGCTTTTGCTTGCTTCCTTCCTCTGCATATATTGCTTCTGCCTCATTGTCTTGGTGTGTGTCCTGTGGTTCAAGCACATTCATGTCTTCAATGTTCTTCCTCTGTCACCTAACTTCTGGTCTGTTCCCTCTCCCCTGCTAACATCTGAGGATGGTGACACAGCTCCTGCCACTCTCACCCCTCATACTGATTTAAGGGACAGAAGTGTGTCTTTCCTACCAAATCCTTTCTCTGAATATATATCCCAGCTGTAGCCCAAACTTTAGTCTCAAAACAATGTTCAAACAAGACAGTAAAGGTTCTGGTGATGATACACACACGTCAGTTCCTTACACACACACACAAATTGTTTTACAGTTTTGAGCAGCCCTAGAACATAATGATATTAGGTGAATCTAAAGGACATATTGATTTTACTGGAGTGTGAGTAGAACTGACTGCAACAAAGAGCAAGGGAATATTTCTGGGGAGAGACTGATCAACTAGAGTTCTGCATGCAAATCATGTATACTGAATGAGTCTGTTCTTTGGTTATTATTTGAAGGCTTGGGGATTTATAGAGAAGATAATACTAACAGCTGCAAATTGAAAATGATTGAGTTTTCCCTTCAGGTCGAGGCTCTAATTTAATTCTCATGCTGGGTTCTTCACTGTGTGAGTTGTAAAGCATCTTGGTGAGTTTAGAGCCTTATATTTTGGTGCTATCCAATTTCACTACACTACAGGGCTGGTCAGACAACCCCCTTAAGGAATTTATTTATTTGTTAGATTGCTTACCCGCCCTTTGCCTTAATATCCCAGGGTGGGTTACAACAGTAAAATTATACAATTAAGAAACAAATAAAACAGTTACAGCCATAAAACAATAAAAAGTATACAAACGATTAAGAAGCAATTCTGTATATATAACAACAAAGCAAACATAACAACCCATTTGAAGTTGTGAGATGGAAACAGTATGGTACCTGGTAGTCTCACCCTTGTAATCAACACTGTCCTATTTTGGTCCTACAGAGGACCCCATGGATAGGACAAATTGATTGCTGCAGCACCAAGGACAGCTCCTAATAAGCAAAGCTTGGACATTAAATGAGGTGTTTTCAGTCTGCTTTATTTTAGAGAACTAGAATCAGGCCTTTGGCCTGAGGACACTTCTCCAGTTTACCATGGTCTCCTGGCTGGTGCACTCTCTGTGCCTTTGGACTGGTGAGGTGGTGTAGGAGGCATTTAATTCCATGGGTCCAGATGATGGATGGTGCCAGTAAGGGTGCTGCCTCCAATTCTGCAGGGTGTGGGGCTGTGGGATCTGGTTCTTTGGTTTCTGCCAGGCAGCTGTGGGGTCAGTGGTCCCCTGATAATCAGCATCATGCTCAGAGTCAGAAACATGGTCTGAGGCAATGTTGTACCCTCCACCTTGCTGTCCTGCTCAGTACTAGATTCCAAGGTCATTGCATACATGCCCACTTGTCATTCCCTGGTGACTACATGCTGAGAGCTGGTATGAATGAGAGGCTATTTCCCTTCATGCATTCATTTGAACTCCTGAGGGCATTCTTATGAACAGCCCTTTTGATGTTCTCCAAATGTGGGTCCCTTCAAAAATAGCCATAATTAATTGATTGATTAAAAGGGACACTTTTTGGGGAGTGGGGAATATATCTAGATGCAGGAGATAAGGCTACCCAATGACCAGAAGGAATGTTCTGGATTGTCCTTTAACAACAGCTTTATCTGCAAAAATCCACAGGTGAAACTTTACATTGCATGGAGATAAAGATTTTTACCCAATAGTTTGAGCAGAAAAAGATGCCATGGCGACTAAAAACTGGCAGCCACAGTGGAGTGATAAGAAGCAAGCATGTAACATGTACCTTTAAACCTTTGGACTTATTCTCACACAGGTAGCAAACCCATGTCTGTAGGGACATAGATCGTGTGATAGAAAGTTCTTTCATTCATCAATTTCCCTTCACTTAGAAAACTAGATGCTAGGGAGAAGTGTAGCCTAACTTTCTTCCTAGCATGCTAGATTTCTGGGTACAGGGAATGTCTTTTGAATTGATTCCATCACCTGGATCATGATGGGCCTGCTGCCACTGAGACTGATAAGAAAGGAACACAAATGGGATAACGTTCATCATGGTACTATAGTTTATTGGGCTGATACTGGCCACCAATGCCTTTCTTTTAAACATAGATCTCAGCCACGTGGGAGCTTTTTATCCATGTCACTCTGGCCCATCCAGTCTTGGGAGGGAGGGAATAAAAAGTTTTGAAAAACAAGATTTCTTTACTTCAGAAAGTTAGATTCAAAGAACAATTCTAAACTGGGTGACTGTTTCTTCCCCAGTAGAGAGAGAAAATGTAATGCCACAAAGTAGCTATGCAATAAGCATTCATTGTTTCCAAGAAAATAAAGAGAATGTACCCAAAACTGAAGCTAATAGTACATTAAAGAGAGTACCAGCTGAATATTATAAAAAGCTACATAAGAGCGCTCTTAATCTCAATTGGTTTCACTTATTTTGAGTTTTTGTTAAGTTTAGTCCACTGGATAATACAATGAATAATATTATCCCACTATATGTGGAATTGAGCTTCATGTAAGTTTGATTAAGGCAAACTATTACCAAGCACATTGCATTGATTTTCGTCACAGAACAGAGGTAGTAATTCTTTCACACAGATTGTTACCAGAGCACAGTGTTATAGAATGCTAGCTATTGTTCAAAGAGAAGGGATGCAGGTCAAGTGAATTTTGTTTGGGAGCAGGCCCTTATATGCTAATTGCGGTCCCTGTAGTTTTAAAATTATGGCAAGAAGCATAGCACAAATGAGAAATTATTAATAAATGCTGTCATTCAAAGCATCATTGATATCCTTCAGTTTGATGTGTGAGTGCCGAAGATGGGGAACTAGAGGTCAAACAGAGCTGGAAATATGAGAAGTTTGGCTAAGTAAGTGCATAGTATTGTAATGAGTTTGTCATGGGGGAAGGTAGGGCCCCCTAAATTATTGGATTTAGAAATGACAGTGGGTTGCAACATTCAAAGAAATATATAATCTAGTTCAAAGATGTCCAATCAATAGATCGTAATCTACCGATAGATTCCTGGCTGATCCTGGTAGATTGCGAGACCCTTATCGTGTACAAAAAGTTACAGGAAATAAGCTTAAAAACTCTGTGCAATCCACCCCCCCCAAAAAAGCTCAACAACTCTGGGCACTTCCCTCCTAAAGCTCTGGGCAATGCACCCACCCACCCACGCTCCTCCTCCCTCCAATGACAATGGGTAGATCACTGTCATTTTTCATGCTGGGAGTAGATCGTAGTCTCTTGAGAGTAGGACATGCCTGACTTGTTGATAACTGTATAGCATAGCTTGCTGAAGCTATGGGATAAACAACAAGAGACACTATTGAGGTGTGATGTCTTCCACTCCCTCCATTAAGGCTAAGGTGTATGTGTAAATAAAACCATATATTGTAATGACACTACAGTCTCTGCTGTGCTCCATTTTTTCACACAAACACAAACCTTGGTAAAGTGCCAAGATCCCTGGAATCTCACACCACACAGCAAAGATTGGGGTGGCACATAACAGTAGTTTGTATGGATATCTGCAGTTATTTGAGTTTTTTTCTAAAATGTTGTAAAGTTTCATTATATATATTCACTGCTTATGATAGATGTTCATATCTGTATCCTTTGAGAACTTTGACCCAGTCTGAATTGTTTGTTTGATTCATATTTTCTTAATGCATGCTTCTCATTCACCTAATGGTTTTATTTCTCCCTCCCCTCCCCCAGTAATTAATTTCAAGTTACAAAATCGTGAATTATGAGTTGCTAAACTTCACTGCTTCTTAATAGTTCTCAATTTTGCAACTTGAAATTAATTATTTTTTTCATTTTGGGAAGCTAAGCATATATTACTTTTTCAGTTAATTTAGTTATTGAAGCAGCTCGTGTTGTATGCTAATACTGCTAGGTTAGCTACTTCTAAATGTTGAACAAATTGCCAACTAAGTCATCTAATGTAATGGAATAAATTATGCAGGGCAAATTTCAATGAAACCAATTAATTTGCCAATGTATCTCTTTTAATTATTTATGCTGCAAAATTGTAAAGCGGCATTCCCAGCTCAGATCCAGAGAGGGCAGGGGCTGATTATAACCACTCAGATTATAACCACTTGAATATCTCTGATTCCAGTAATTATGGAAGTCAGGAATGTGCACAAATTAACTTTTAAGAGGGTAGTTCTTAAAGTCCTTTACAGTAAACTGTGTCTTTATGTTAGATGTATATTTGAAATGAGGATAACTTCATTTAGGGATGTTTGAGGAATTCTGGTATGAATAGATCTGCTCCACTAGGTGAAGATCAGAACTTTGGGTTGGATCCATATCTGGCCATACACACAGAAATTAATGGGATTTTAGTTATGACATTTCTGTTTTCCCAGGCATTTTAATTTGTGGAATTCATCTGCTGTACTTTTTTTATATGCTATTTCATGCTAAGTTTAATCCTATAGGTTTTTATTGTTAATGTTATTGGTGACATCCTACTGAGGAACATCTCCCCCCCAATAGCAGGGAACTGCAGCAGGAGGAGAAGCTGTCAGAAGAGTGGATATCCACTTGTATGATGAATATCATAAAAGGTTTTTAGCAGCTGTCTTACATTATTGTTAATACTATGTTTTACTGAAGTGTGTTCACACACACACAAACCCCAGAATGTAAACAAATTAATAATTTTATGTGAGGTTATACAGATAGAAAAATTGTCACACAAGCCCACAGCAGGGACTGTGTGAGTATGAAACCTTAAAAGGGTCAAATCACAAGTCAGTTGAGTTTATTTAACCTGCCATAAATGCAACGTGGTTTTATTGGATAGCCATGCTGCAAGCTCGAGGTTTGAAACCATAAGGCCTGGCATCCAGAGTGCCTGATTTAAAAAAACTCACTTAGGAAAAGATTGCTTTCTGGCCTTTTGATATTATTCACTTGGAGAGGTGAGAAAGATCTCTGCCAGATGGTGACACCTCCATTTTGTTATGATAACTCGAAAGTTTCCCATGACCTCAAAAGGAATGAGAATGTTCCAGGGCTCTTTGCTATCTGAAAACATTCTTATCATATGGAACACAGATAAATAGACAAATGATTGCAGAGCAAGGGCCAATTCACTTGAGCAAAGCAAACAGGAAGTCACGAAATGTAAATAGGGCACCTGTACCAGCAGGTGTTGCATAAGGTTGTCAAAGTCAAATCTGAACACAACAGTACAAGGTATATTGGCAAAGATTAGCTTGGGAACACTTTGCCTAGTAAATAGTTCACATGTTCTTCTTAGATTCCAGGAAGTTCATTTCTAGGTGACAAATCGACAGTTTGGACTGGGTGTGCTCTGACTATAGCAATAGGGTAGCTCAAAAAAGCCATATCCACACTTAAGCGAAGCATTGTGCCATCTTGTACCATCTCTTGTATCATCACAACCACAACAAAGAGAAAAATGAATCAGTTGACCTTAGAAGCAAGAGCATTAAACACAAGTGGGACCTGAAACAATATGCTATGAAAATCAGGATGCTTCATCCTATCTGTGTGAAATTTAGCACATGAAATCTAAGTGGTGGGAATTCGCCATTTAAAGAAAAAAAATCCATTAAAAATTACTGACTGCCGCAGTTTAAAGATTTCCCCTGCTGAAGCTGTAGGTAGGTGGAAGTGTGAGAGGAGAGGTCTCTGTGTGAGAAGGAGGGAGGGAGAGATTGCGATTGTGTGTTTGAGATTGTATGAAGTGTAAATAGTTAATGTATAAGCAGTAAAAAAAATAAAATGTTCTGAATGGTTTCTCCAGACTGTCACTATTTTGCAGAAGGGATTCAAATACACACCAGAATTAGGTTTGTACAACTGAAGTGGACTACAGCACTCTTATCACCCTAGCATAGCAGCCCCTGCAAGCAAATCAGGATCAATGTTCATTGTCATATAACCACCTCATAAACCATTCAGATTGGATCCTCAGTAAAGAATGGACACTGTCTAACTACCATGCAAGCTTTGTGCAAGCAAATCTGGGAGAATGTTTAATAAACAAATCATCTGCAGGAATACATAACCATCACATACTGTGCTTGCTTACAACTTTGCCTCCATGCACCCACACTTCTCATTGGTCTATTAACTTCACTCCGCTTCCTTTGCAGGTTGGGACAGCACGGAAGCATCGGTTCAGTAATCAATCGATCTTTCTGTCAACCAACTTATTGCATGGCTAATCTTTAAATCGCAGAGCACAAAACAGATAAAGATGCCAGGGCAGGGACAGATCCTGGAAGCTTTTTCATGCGGCACATGTCCTTGACACACTGAGTGATCATCCTTCCCTCTACTAAATGAATGAAGGAATGAAGGAATGGCCTCTTTCACATGAGGCAAATGTTGCTGATCTCTGACATGCTGGAAAAAGCACACCCACTTAAGTACCCACCCAATGCAGAAAGGAATGGAACAATATTCTCTCCACTTCAGTATATATGAACAGAGCTGGATGAGAAATTTGTCAGCGTTTTAAGACAAACCAACCTAATCTGCCATTCCTGGAGTTATACATGGATCAGAACTCAGTTATCAATTGGGTTATGCACTTCTTTGAATGTTGCAACTCACTGTCATTTTAAAAAATGAATCAAAATGCATATTTGATGGAGGAAATATATACAAAGCATAGAAAAATGTATATTTAGTAGCGGAAATGCATATGATTTAAATGCAATTTGTGTTCTAAATCACAGAAAACAGGATTGAATATAATTATGTATCACTGCCTGTGAAATGATGCAGTTTCCCAATAGATGAAATGTATAAATATATCTTAATGAAAAATGTAACTCTTGTTAAATTCAATAGTATGAATAGATGCTTGATTGCACAGGGCAACTGTTAGTAAAAATTCATAAACTTCAAGCAGAGAGAACACTTATATCTAATTAGAGATAGCATCATATCTACCTCTTATGAACCTACTAGATCAGGATATGAAGTCCTCTCATATTTGGCAAGCATCTCAATCAAAGATATTTGCAGAACAATAAACAAATAACTGTGAAACCAATGATATTGGCAGTATATTGCTGTCTGAATAATTATGAACATTATTATCATACTTTACCCAGAAACCAAATTAAAGCAAGTTCTAGAGAATAAATCAAAAATACATTTTGGAATTGATTGAACAAATTATATAACACAACAAAAACTAGTCAAGTGTCATAATATGTGAACATTATTTGAGAACTGAAATGCCTTTTCTACTCAGATTTATTTATATTACAGCTGAAAAATATGTTAAACAAAATAGTGGGCATTGTTAGTGCATGGTAAAAAAAAAGCAGAAAAACTCTCTGGCTTGAACAGTTGAAAGCGGGCACCAAACTTCTAGGGGAAAGCTCCATCCAGTATCTTACACTGACTCTTTATCCTGAATGTCCCATCTTTCTTCTTCTTTTCAACATTAGACTGTCCCCTCTGCAAAGACCTTGGTCTTCATGGCCCACCAGAAGAACATACAAAGAGCCCTCCTGGATCAGACAAAAGACCCATCAAGTCCAGCATCATGTTGTCACAATGGCAAACCAGATACCTAAGAGAATCCCACAAGCAGGATATGAGCACAACATCGCTCTCTGCACTTGGGCTTCCCAGAAACTAGCATTCAGAGGCATAAAGCTTCTGTCATGGGTGGTAGTAAACCATCATTAGAACTAGTAGGCATTGATAGCCTTCTCCTCTATGCATTTGTCCAGTGTCCACTTTCCAAACCATCTGAGTTGGTGGTCATCACTACATCTTGTGAGAGCTAATTCCATAATTCAAGTATGCACTGTGTGAAACTTTTTCTTTTGTCTGTCCTGAATCTTCCAATGTTCAGCTTCATTGGATGCGCCCCAGTTCTAGGTTTATGAGAGAAGGAGAAACACCTATTGCTGTTCATTTTCTCCACAATCTGCCTGCGGACTGTCTCGCCAGAGTGGTGCATGCTCTGGTTATCTCTCGCTTGGACTACTGCAATGCGCTCTATGTGGGGCTACCTTTGAAGGTGACCCAGAAACTACAATTAATCCAGAATACAGCAGCTAGACTGGTGACTGGGAGCGGCCGCCGAGACCATAAAACACTGGTCTTGAAAGACCTACACTGGCTCCCAGTATGTTTCCGAGCACAATTCAAAGTGTTGGTGCTGACCTTTAAAGCCCTAAACAGCCTTGGTCCAGTATACCTGAAGGAGCATCTCCACCTCCATCGTTCTGCCCGGACATTTGAGGTCCAGCGCCGAGGGCCTTCTGGAGGTTCACTTGCTGTGAGAAGCCAAGTTACAAGGAACCAGGCAGAGGGCCTTCTTGGTAGTGGCGCCCGCCCTGTGGAACGCCCTCCCACCAGATGTCAAAGAGAAAAATAACTACCAAACTTTTAGAAGACATCTAAAGGCAGCCCTGTTTAGGGAAGCTTTTAATGTTTAATAGGTTACGGTATTTTAGTGTTTTGTTGGAAGCTACCCAAAGTGGCTGAGGGGACCCAGCCAGATTGGCGGGGTATAAATAAATAATAATAATAATAATAATAATAATAATAATAATAATAATTATTATTATTATTACTAATGCTTCCCAACACATCCCAGATATAACCCAGGGGTATCACAGAATGATGTTATACAAGGGTCAGTACATGAAACATTCCTAAATGTACAGAGAGTTCTGGAAGAAGATAAATAGTGCTCCACTTTCTGTGGTGCTATGTCACCATTATCATTCATGGATGAACAAATGAGATGCAATGAGTAAACGAATTGAATAAATCTGCATAGACTAGCATATGAATTTGAAGGGTGAAAACATGCTTTGCTTTTAGATATTGAAGATCTAGAATGTCGCAGCAAGTGAAAATGTAGCAGTGGCATTTCCTCCTGTTTGAAAGTGAAAGGGATGTGTTGTTTTGAGGATGGCGTTTGCTAGAAGCAGTTTTTATAAGAACTTACATTAAAATCTAAAAGTTATTGCCCAATTCATTGGGAGTGCCTTTTTAGCTGATTTAAAAAATAGTTTTGAATCTACTAATTTAATATTAGGAAGTTAGAGAGCAATGAGAGTTTGAAAACACATGGTGGCATATTAGTTCCTACTACTGAAGTTCCCACCACCTGGCCAGATATGTGCATGGGCTGGTAGAGTGCACACAGAATTGTACGTGGAAGATGGTTTCCAGCCACATCTGAAGCATGTTGAAATTGTCTAACCATGGCACATGACTGTCCAGCCAGCACATGGCTAGAAATTGCCCTTCATGTGAAGCTATGCAAAAGCAGTGACAAGTAATGTGAATACAGTGGTACCTCGGGTTACATACGCTTCAGGTTACAGACTCCACTAACTCAGAAATAGTACCTCGGGTTAAGAACTTTGCTTCAGGATGAGAAAGAGATATCGTGCTGCAGTGGCACGGCAGCAGCAGGAGGCCCCATTAGCTAAAGTGGTGCTTCAGGTTAAGAACAGTTTCAGGTTAAGAACGGACCTCCGGAACGAATTAAGTACTCGAAATATACTCAGAGTTGAGAGTGGATTTCATGCTCTTTATTCAGCTCATAGTGGTAAGGAGGAATGGAAGTTCCCCCCAGAATGTCTGCTTTATATACATTATTTACACAATGGGCCCCACATGATTGGCTAATTCCGGGATTCTCCTGTAGGCCAATCAGGTTGCGGATTCACTTCCACCTGGAGCTGGCTTAGGTGGCTCCTGTGGACCAATCAGACTGCTGCATTCTAGATCCTACTGTTCTAGGACCAATCAGACTGTTGCATTTTGGATCCTATTCAACTCAGTACATAACAGTACTTAACCCGAGGTACCACTGTAGCTCAAAACCAGATTAAAAGGCCACAACTTTCAATCCAAATCTAACTGGTTTATGGCCATCCTTGATACTTTTTTATTTGAAAGGTCAGCTTTAGTAGCATTATGAATCCTGTGCATAAAAAGGTAAAGGACCCCTGGACGGTTACGTCCAGTCAAAGGCAATTATGGGATGCAGTGCTCATCTCGCTTCAGGCTGAGGGAGCCGGCATTTGTCCACAGACAGCTTTCCAGGTCTTGTGGCCGGCATGACTAAACCACTTCTGGTGCGATGCAACACTGTGACTGAAGCCAGGTCGCATGGAAATGCCATTTACCTTCCTGCTGCAGCGATACCTATTTATCTACTTGCACTGGCATGCTTTTGAACTGCTAGGTTGGCAGGAGCTGGGACAGAGCAATGGGAATATACTAACAACCATAAATGTCTTGCAGTTGGAGAGCAGCATATGAAAGCATGGAATTTTTGCAGCAGAAGTTCCTGCTAATGTTAAAGGAAATCGAAGCAGCAGCAACTTCAAGAGTGACTTTCATTATGTTTCCCTGAAAAGCGACGGCAGCTTCCTTCTATCTCAATCTTCACAAAACACATTAAGGTGGCTTTCTAGATCAAACAGTTTTTCCACTGCTCTGGCTTTCTTTGCAAACCCAAATTACTCTTTCTGATGTTTATTTTGTTTGTTTGTTTCTTGGGGAATAATGTTAATTGGCCACCATGGCAAGACATTGCATTTCTAAGGAAAAATAAGAATTGCTGCCGTCACCTCACTCCAATGCTGTGTTTCCTAGAGATATGAGGAGGTAGATTACTCAATTTAGCTTTTAAAAAAATTGAATCAGTTTTGTAATGTGATATTATTATACAGTCTAGTCTCTGTTAGATGAAGGAGTTGAAAAGCTATGAGTGAAAAGATTTCACTGTCTGTATTCCGTTGATTCTCTGTAGGGTTCCCTGTCTTTTTTTCTATTCTACAAATAACCATTTTCCTCCTGTTTTCATTTCAGTTTTTTTTTATAAGATATTTATTGAAATTTTCCACTTTAATACATTAAAAAATCAAAAAAGAAAAAACAAAAAAAGTTAAAAACACATAGTTTACAATCCTTATTTTTCTATAACATATTTCCCTGACCTCCCCACACCTCCCCTTCTTATATTCCAATTCAAATTGTTAGTTCAACAAGTTCTTATCCCCAATTTTTGACCTTTTTCTATTTAGTTCATTTAAAAAAAAGCCAATTTTACCTTATAAACATCAATATTTATATATCAATACTCATTCTTAAAACCTCTTTCTAAAGTCGACCCAAATTCCCTTCCACGACTTCCCCAATTTTCATACGAATAGCAAAACAGAGTAAAAGCAAAAACAGATTGTAATTATGCACCCTTTGGATCCCCAAACTCCACCCCCCCTTTCCCGGTTTCAATCCCCAACAAATGTCCATCAGTCTTAATCTACTATCAGCCTGGAGATCTCACGTCCGAGGCTCTTAATTCTCTCAATTCCTCTCTGCCGGTTTTTTTGATAGTCCTTAATATTAAACACCAGATCTCGGAGAAGCTCTAGCCGAATGGGATCCATGTTTCTTCCAGCCAGACCTCCATACTTAAAAGTGGAGCCCGAATCTTGTTTCTTACTCCTTTCAAGTCCAAATGTCCCCAAAGCTCCAATTTCCATCTTAATCAGATTTGTAATCCTTGGATCTTCAGATCTCCACATAAGGAGATCTCTCCGTTCTTCAATCTACAATTCAAACCAGATTTTCAACATCAAGTTCTTATTTTCCTTTGTAGCCATCATTTCAGGCCTCTGGCTCTCCTTTGTCATCTGCAGCATTACAGCTCCTCCTTCCTTTTCCTCAGGAACAACATATATCTCTTTCTCCACACTCTCAAAGTTCTCAAGTTTCTCTTCTTGTCCAGCTGCATGGACTTCCTGAGTCAAGTCCTTATCAAATTCAATGAGTTTATTTACTGTTAAATCCAGAGTTGCAACATTTGTTGCCAAAACATCAATTTGGCCTTGTAACTTTCCCAAGAGAACAAAAACTCTGTCCAATTTAGCATGTATTTTCCCTCCTTCAGCCATTCTTGTAATGTCCCAAAAATCCCTCTAGAGGGATTTTGGTTACTTAAAATTCCTTCCAGTTCAAATCCAAAAGTCAAGTTAGTTTGTATCAATTCTCCCTTGTTTTCAACAAATTATAACCAAATTGTAACAAATATAACCAGCAGAGACAACAGAAACAAAGTTCTCTTTTTCAGTCTTGACAGCTAATTTGACAGCTGTCAAACTCTTCAATACCTCTTCAACAGGCTCTCTCGCGGATCACTCCCGGGTCCGGGGGGGTGGCACTTCAGCTCCCAAAATTAGCTCTTATCCTCCAGTAAAATTACTTATACTGCCAAATCGTGAAATTAATGTCTTTTGCCCAATAAACAAGAAAAAATTCTCTCGACCTTAGTTAGCTGATCCTTGCTTTAGATTATTTACAAGACGGGGAGACGGACTTCCTGTTTGCGCCTTCCCCGATCGTGCCTAATTCAAAAAAAAATTTCTTTGTAAATCCAATTTCCGTACTACTCACGGGTTGTTGCTTTTAATGTCCAATTGTTCACAAGAAGAAGTCAGCGCTCTCCGACCATGGCATGCGGCTTCACTCCGCAGGAGAAGCAGTCGACTCTCAGCACCGCACCGCTCACCCCATCCCCCGTTCCGAAGCCTTTAAAAAGGCTCCTTCGCGGGTCGGGGGGCGCAAATGGTGCCCGCCGAATCACCAAGTTCACAGGCTTCACCGCCTGTGATTTCTGAGGGTCCCCGCGTCGCCGCGGCGGCAAGACCCAACTCCTGCGGAGCCGATTCCCTCCGGAGCTCGGAGGGAATCCACCATTAGCCGATGGTGCTAACCCGGAAGTCCCATTTCAGTTTGGAAACAGCAGTCTGGTCATTTGGGTCTGGATCAATGCCTTGACCATTATGCTCAAGTAACTTACTCAGAAATGTTCATACTTAAGTGCAGGCCTGTGCAGAGCTTGTCTGAGGCCCAGGACGGGAATCTTGTTCATGCCCCCTATGCACAGGCCTGCTGAAGTGTCAGATATCCAAATATTTAAATTAACAACAAGATTTCCCTCTATGTGAGACTCACAAAATTTTAAAACTGACCAGTTGTAGGCAACATCCTAAGGCACTAAAGGTAAATCTGAACTGAGACTTCTAAATGATGATCCTACATCAGAGTGCTTGTATCTGGCAATCACTCAGAGCTGTATTATATATACAAAACCAAAGCTATCAATAGGCAGCAGGAGATTAGCAAATGGAGACATTCTGATATGAGACTGACTCTGAGTTTCAAGCATTCCATAGTATCCAGACTTCTGCATTTTTATTTAAAGTGTTGGAATAGACCATACAGGTAAACAGGGTTGGCTAACTTAAATTCTATTTATTTCAATGGGTCTGCTCTATTAAAGAGTAAGTCTGGATTGAACCCATACAGTTCAAGTCACCAGCAGTCTACATATACTTTAGCTTTTAGAATTCTTGAGCTTCTACTATATATCCTGCTACTTGGAAGAGGTTAATGATAATGGACAAAGTGTCATTAACTAAATTAGTTAAATAATAGTTATTGTATGTTGAATGATATACATGAGATAGCTTTCCATAGCTTTTATTGTTGTGTCTCATATATTGTGGTGTGTTTTTTTACAATTGTTTTACATGGTTTGATGCAGTGTGTTGCTTCTCGAAGTCACGGGTGTATAGCATAAAAAGTCTTATATGTAAAAGTCAATAGAAGAAAGAATACGATCGGCTCACCTATCACTTTGTATTTGTTGGTAGTCTTATTCTATAAAGTATGCAATGTCTTTTTTCTGTGATGCTATGCAAAAAAGCAATACAAAATATTAAAAGAATTTTTTCTAGTAGTTCAGGTGGTAGAATATATAAATCCGTCTATCATAAGTTTTAAAGATAATCAGCAGTGGACATGAAAAGGTTACTTTCTGGTATAGCTCATTTCCTGCCTGTCTTACAGAAACTATACAGTTCAACATTTGCAAGTTGTTTACCAGCTTGATACCAGCAGCAGTCATAAACTGATGAGATATATATATACGCTGAATATTATTCTTTGATGAATAACTTAGATGGATTATTAAGTATGTTGAGTTCTCTCTAATCTGACAAACAGCAATTTCTATATGATATAACATGCAGCCTCATTTCCTTCACTTTCTGAAACACATTGGTTCAAACCATTCTTAATATCACCTATATATATACTTGTGGGAAATAAGTTGGTGTAGACTAATGAGGAAATGGATCTTGTGCTTGTGATAGATAGCTCAATGCTCAGGATTACAAATGATGTCCTAAATTCAAGCGTTCTTGCTGATACAATAAACTATACAGTGGTACCTCGGGTTACATACGCTTCAGGTTACAGACTCCGCTAACCCAGAAATAGTGCTTCAGGTTAAGAACTTTGCTTCAGGATGAGAACAGAAATTGTGCTCCAGTGGTGCGGCAGCAGCAGGAGGCCCCATTAGCTAAAGTGGTGCTTCAGGTTAAGAACAGTTTCAGGTTAAGTACAGACCTCCGGAACGAATTAAGTACTTAGGCTTAGGTACCACTATAAATCCAAGTAGTCTATTGATACAATAGGCTAGGACTAGTAAGGTAAAGCAGGGACGTGGGTGGTGCTGTGGGTGAAACCACAGAGCCTAGGACTTGACAATCAGAAGGTCGGTGGTTCGAATCCCCGCGACGGGGTGAGTTCCCGTTGCTCAGTCCCTGCTCCTGCCAACCTAGCAGTTCGAAAGCACGTCAAAGTGCAAGTAGATAAATAGGTACCGCTCTGGCGGGAAGGTAAACGGCATTTCCGTGTGTTACTCTGGTTTTCCAGAAGCGGCTTAGTCATGCTGGCCACATGACCCGGAAGCTGTAGGCCGGCTCCCTCGGCCAATAAAGCGAGATGAGCGCCGCAACCCCAGAGTTGGCCATGACTGGACCTAATGGTCAGGGGTCCCTTTACCTTTACCTAGTAAGGTAAAATGGGCAGTGATTTCCAAATAATAAAATAAATCAATAAAATCTGGCAATTATTCCCAAAGAAGAGCTGCCTAATCTGGTGAAATTTTGCAACTCTCCCTTCCATTTGCCTTTCATGGAGGATAAGGCCAGCAATGGCTATGTTCTGCCTCCACAGTTGGAGAAGCAGTCTGAATTCAAACTGCTGGAAACCGCTGGAGGGCAGAGTGCTTTTGAGCTTTCAGGTTTTTCACAGGCATCTGGGTGGACATTGCAATAACAAGATACTGGATATGACAGGCCATTGACCTGATCCAGCAGGCCCTTCTTATGTTCTTTCCAAAACCTAGATCATTATTTATTGACAGTCCTGACAGCAGAGCTCATAATTTTTATGAAATCATACTGAAATATGAACCTTGCAAACCTTCACAAGATTGCAAAAGGCTACATTCAGAACAATTTGTTTTTGGAGGAGGTAACCACAGTTGTTTCAAAAAGGAAAAGTGTTATGCTGGTTCATATAGTATGGTGAGGTGCAGGTGAGTGGGTGGAAATTAAGGGGCATGCTATTGAGAGCGTTACATAAAGAATGAGGAAATAAATCACAGGGTTAGGAAACAAGGCTGCAATCCTATATGTACTAATCTGGATGTCTCACTGAGTCTTACCTCCAAGTAGACCAAAATAGTTAAAGAAAGATAGGATTATGTCTCGTAAAAGGTAATAATAATAGAAGGAATAGGGCAGGAGAGGAAATGTGGATGCTTGAAATAGTATAATTTAGCTCTCCTATATGTTCAACAGGCATATTAAAGCAATTTACTAACCAATAGACATTAAACAAAACTCGATTTCTCTAGGAAAGGGAACTTGCAGGTTTTAAAACCAATTTCAGTACATTAAAACTTTTAAACACGACTCATGAATTATTCTAGAGATGAAATGAACATGAGTTTCCAGCGTGCATGCAGTTTGCCAATTATGAAAAGGCTTTCTGTGATCTAATCCCATATTGTAATTTGCAAGCTCTTTCAAGAATCCTGGCAATTAAAATACCCACACTGACATTAACAGTGATGTATACGGCACACTACCTCTGCAATTCATTTCCAGTATGGCTGTGAAAATAATTGAAACCCAAGAGTCCAACCAAGAGAAAACAAAGACTGAAACAAGTCACAATCTATGTTTTGAAAGGAGCATCCTAACTTGTTTCGGTCTGCTCCAAAGCTTAATTCCTCAGAAGTAATTCCTAGAGAGTTCAGCAGCGCTTTATTCCTGAAACATATGCTGAGGGATGAAGCCAATATCACTTCCCCACTTAATAGTACTGTATAATAATAAGTGCTTTCTGATTCTACATCTACCTGCAGAATATTAACATAACATGTTTCCATTATTTAAGAAGATACACTCAGCAATCCTAGCCAGGGCCAAGGGCTGAGTCATACAGGTATCTGCTCATACGAATCAGGGTGGAAGGTAAGAGGGTGATTTTTCACCCATTTTTGGTAAGCCTACTGGCACTTGAAGGATCCACAAGCCTCTGAATCTGAGCCTAACTCCACTCAAAAACTCCACAATTCCATCGGTTAAAGCCCACAGGATGACCACCAATGGTAGCTTACTATCCACATGGGCAATGATGGATCTCCACTGAGCACAGCTGCCCATCAGTGAGGCTCCTCCTGGGAGGGGGAGGGTGTCTGAGAGGGGCCAGACCACATCCTAACCCTACCACCACAGCCGTGAACATTAGGTGGGTGGGTGTGTTGCAGCCACATTCTATTTGAATACTAGTTCTTATAAAATGGAACCAAGCTGTCTTTTCAGTATAAGTAGTTGATTCCTATATGTAGAGCTCTACCTCTCTATCCATAACTCCACACACACACCCAATGTCTGTTTGGCTAACTGTAGTTTTATTAGAGGAATAGTAATTAAACAATGCCCCCATATTTCACTTAAATATGGACAAATATTTCTTTCTGGTTCTTGATGAATGCTGACAGGTGTATGAAATTCATATCATGCAAAGAATTGAAACCTAGGGCAATGGTCCTTTTTAGACCAGCAGTTGAAGGTAGATTTGCAGAGCATCCAGTAAACTTTATTTGTTCATCTTTTCAGCTTCTTATGGCATTGTTTTGCAAAATTTGCTTCAGCCAGTTATTATCACATGCTAGATTTTTACCAAAAGTGCTTTACAGTATCAATTCTAGACTGACTGCAGTTGTGAAATTAACTCCAATTCTTATGCTGACAAAAGTTGTAAATGGCATATAAATCACTCACATGCCATACACGTGGATCAACAAACACTTAAGTAGGGGTCCTGCCAACATTCACATTTATTGGTCACTTAGAAGCAATCTAGCACAAACATCAAGTGTCTTAAATCACTATCAAAACAAGTTCTGTAATTCTGTATGAAAGATTGAAATGGAACACCTGCAAGTAGGCTAATTTATCTGCTTGGTTGAAAAGCACCATCTGAAATCTTATGAATTGCGTATGTGTAAATAAAATCTAGCCACTTAGTATTCATGTTTTGTTTATAATGGGTTCTTTGAATAGTTTTGTCTTGCAAGGAATGTGAATTGCAGTTCATATTCCATGGGCCATTAAGAACATCTGTTAACAATTCTTCACCCACAATGGAGGGGGTTGTAAGGACTCTCCAAAAAGGCAACAGAAGACCTGAACTGTGTCTTATCTAAGACATGTCTAGTTCAGAACCCTGTTCCTAACAAAAACCAGCTAAATGCTTGCAGGAAGCCCCAAAACAGGACATGAAAGTATTCCTCCCCTGTCACAGCAGGTCTTTAAAAGCATTCTGCCATTGACCTTGAGATGATGCTCAGCTGTGATGGTTTATAACTATTGAGAAAATCTATCTACCATGAGTTTGTCTAAAACTTTTGAAAAGCCATCTTTCTGAACCAATGGTCATCACTACAGTGTAGCAGTGATTGCTGCAGGCTAATCATGCAATGTGTGAGTAAGTGCTTTCTTTTCTCTGCCTTAATCTACTGCCAAGCAATTTCATTTCACAATCCTGAGTTATAATATCATGGGGAAAGAGGGGGTAAATACTTGGTATGCACTTCTCCCACATCAGGTGTGGGAAAGATGCTTCGAATCGGAATCATTTTGCTTGTCTTTTCCCATTCTAAAGTAGTTTTCTGAGATTGGGCATCTAGAAGTCTGCCCAGCATTTCAAATGCAGTCACAGAGGTATACAATACATTGCAGCCCGCACAAGGGGTTTCCTTATCCTGTCATCTGTGTATATCCCCACCCCTAAAGGAACAAGTTGAATTTGAATAATTCCATTCAATAGCATAATTCCAATTTTGGATTATATCCAGTGTTAGTTATACACAGAGCAACCCATGGACTTAGATAAGGTTTGTTTATTTCCATGAGTCTACTTTGAGTATGATATCACGAAATAACTGCTTGTACCAAATTACAAGGGCATCCCTAAATTATTTATATAGTACTATTTTTACATTAGAAAAGAGAAACAGAAAAGATCAGTAATTCTATCCTTCCCCTTGTACCCAAAGAGAAACTGATATTGGGACCATTTAGACAAACTGTTTCATGGGTCATATTAGATGTTATTCATCACAAATATCCTACCCTAGGTCAACAAGGAGCTGTGAACTTGGGAGGAAAAGGAGGAGAAGGTGTTCCAATTCAAAGACATAGGAGCCCTGAAACACCTTAACAGTGTGTTTTCTGTCCACACCGAAATGACTGGTGTTGCAAATGGACTTGCATTACATACATATACACACCAAAGTCTGAAAACACACAGCAGGATTACTCACACAGCAGGAAAACACACAGCAGAATTACTCAAAACACAATTGGATTACAATTGGCTACCAACAATATCATGTGGATGCTCTGTAAAATATGAGTGAATAAAGGACGGCAATTTCAGGGGGCAATTTCAACACCCAAGATACTTAATCTCTGAGGTTCATTCATGCTCTTATTCGGCTGAACAGAGAAATGAGAGAATTTTTCAGTAAAGAGGAAGCTAAGATATAAAGGACATAAACTGAGTGAAACGTAATAGCTCTGGTGAGAATTTTCCATTTGATGCTCTTATCTCATTGGCTTATAAATCAATACCACATCTACAAACAACCAACATGGCATGAAAAATTATGCCAAAGTATTACTCAAAAAGAGGATTTCAGTCAACAGCTTCCTTCGTATGCTAATACTGCATCTGTTACACATATAATTTGTTAGAACCTTTCAAAGCCCCATTTCTCTCTCTGAATAGTTAAAATATATTCCATTTTGCATTTTAATATTTATTTTAAGCAATCTTATTTATGGTCAGAGATATTCTGGAAGAAGAAAAAGTCACTCTCCTATATTAAGGGATACCTGAAGGTCAAATATTTATTTTCTTTACTAAAGTCATGATAAAATTAAAGCTGGCAAATTCATTTGAGTGAAAGGATTATTATTTTCTCCATGAACCCTTGTAGAAAAGGACAGTATAACTGAATGGTCACATAACACCAGTAATACACCAGTGTTTTAGTTTGCAGTTGGTTGTCTGGGGCCTAAAAGTTATCTTCTACAAAGAACATGCTTCTAGATATTGTTATGAAGATATTGTTATGCCCCCATTTTGGCCTCCACAATGTAAGAAGTTGAATGGGAGGGAAGTGGCGGCAGAGTAGGATGGCTGCTGGAACTTGTCCTGCCTGTTCTCTGCTGCTTGCCTGAGCTGTGTTCTGTTCAGGCTGTAATGGCAGGAACACAGTTTAGGTTTCCCAAAGAAGGCGCCCCCCCAGAGCAGCAGATTTATGTAGATATTAAATAACAATATGGAACACTGAAGAATCCCAAAGATTCATGTCCAAGGGATTGAATAATGCTCCAGCATCTAGCCAGGTAGGCCAGAACTCCAAGGCTCCATACCCCAGAAGGATGCCATAGTGTTATTGAGAACTGCAAAACCAATAAGGATGCACTTCTCATTCCTAGTTCCTGGGTTAAGCCATCCAACAAGCTGTTTCAGTTCCTCAACAAGGCCATAAACAAGACTTGAACCCAGATTGGAAAGGATAATCAGTGTCACCTAAGAAATTCTGGATCTGTGTTGCCAATACTAACTCCAGGGCATAGTGCGATGGAGAGTGGCTAACAATTATCAATTATAGAATAATTATAGATTATACAAGATTTCTTTCCATGTGAAGTGAAAACATCCCTTGATATTTCAGATGTCATGTGCTCTTAAAGCCTATCTATTTTTCTCTGATGCATTTGGATATTGCAATTGCTTTAGATATACATGTCCATGAACTGGGGTTGAGTAGATTCTTTGCAGCAGAAAGGATAATTTTGCACAATGAAGAATAAGGAGGAGCAGGAAGGAGGAGGGCTTGGCAATTGAAAATAATACTAAGTTGGCTATTTGACATTGTTGATGCATTGCAAATTAACTCTCAACCATTGCAAGTCACAAGCAAGCTGTTAGAGTCAAGAACTTTACTTTCATCATAGGTATTAATAATAATGAACAACTCACAACAGTGCAAATTACCCAACAAACAAGTGCAGCTGCAAGCCCAAAGGTCTCCAAGATCAATGGGCCTATTAGGAATGCAGCCAGTATTCAGTGGCAATTGGAGATGATTAGCCTTCTCCTCACATAGGCCGATGTCCCCTTATTTTTCAGCACCTGATGAATCATACTAACTTCAAAGTGAATAAATTAATTCATTAATATCAACTTCTGCACAAATTGAAACTCAACATGAAATGGCATATTTGCCAGCATCTCAGTTGGCAACTGGGTTTGTTTGCCAATTATTTTTAAATCTCATTTTAATTGACATTGTGCAAATGACCAGTTTTAACAAACTGACCATAAAGCTACCATGCTCTGAAGATTTAATATTGGATGCATGTTTGATGCAAGTGAGATGTTTACAAGAGGGAAAGAGTGAGGTGTTGTTTGCAAATAACAGCCTAGTGTCTGATTTCAGTGATCTCTCTCACCTTTTAAATAGCCTAATGCAGAGCTTTCCAAACTTTTCACATTGGTGACATACTTTTTAGACAGGCATCATTTCACGACACAGTAATTCATTTTTACTAGCAAACTGGAGGTTAAACTAACCCCTTTTCAGCCCTGGGAGTAGCGTGGGGAGCATTCACGTGACACACCTACACACTGCAGCTGACACACTAACATGTCATGACACATAGTTTGGAAAGCTCTGGCCTAATGGTTCATATTCCTTGTTACCTGCTCCAGTTGGCTGCTTTACTGCATACCAACCTCCCTAGGCAGCATCCGCTTGTAATAACATGGATGAATACATATCATTGCATGCTGATGGGTGATCTGGGCAAACATAGTGAAGTAATCAGAAAAGCAGTTCATCATGTGACCTCTGCAATATGGACCAAACTCAACATACATCTGGAAACACACAGTGGGTAAAGCAAACTGGCCCCAAATAATAGACAGAAGTAGAGTTCATGTGGTCATAGGCAACTTTCACTCTATACATTTAAAGCACTATGATACCACTTTAAACAGTCAGGACTCCCTTCCCCCCAAAATATTGTGGGAGCTGGGAGCCTTACACTCATCCCAGGGAAATAGAACTCCACATAGGTGAGACAGGTTAGTCTCAAATGTGATTTGCATCCATCCCATGGCTGAGTAGCTAGCCTGTGGAAATGACCACCACCCACAGGTTGGTATCTCAGGTATACATTGGCATAGGAATTTGTAACCTTTTGAACTCTGCCACCTTCTAGAAGGTAGGAAGGCATCCACCCCACCCCCGCCGCCTCTTCTCCTATTTCTCCCTTTACACCCATCCTTCTTCCATACATACCCATGACTCCAGAATCTTAAATGGAGATTTTATCCTAGTCAGGGACTGTAAACACTGGAGTTTACTGTGAAATTGCTGCTCTTTGTCTTCCCAGATAGATTGCATAGTGCACATGATGTTACCCTCAAACAACACCAATCCCAGTGCCCCCCCCCCTCAGGCTCCAAACCACTCCATTCGAGGTCACAGAACATTTGTTTCAGTATTTCGGTATGGGTGACTCAGGTGTCATTTTCTGCCATTCCCCTTTCCATGCCCACGAGTTCCTCAATGCTTTCATTTCTTTTCTGGTTACTTGCAACTATTTCTGGTGCACTCCAGAACAGAGGAATATTTTCCCCCTTTTCAAACCACATGGAAAATTTCTACACCAGATACATTGTGCATCAATCTGAAAAGTGTGTGCTCAGAATTTACAATTGCTTTCATTTCTTTTCCAGCATACTGTACTAGTATGGGCATTTAAGGAATTCAGCCTCTTATTTGCGCACGGAAATTTACAATTGCCTAGGTATTTTTGCATGCTTCTTGGGTGCAAGATTATCTATGCACATGCCCTGGTGGTATTTAATTGGCATAACAGAATCAACAAATTTCTAGGTTATAAATTGCTTAGACACCTTTTTGGAGCAGTGTACGGTTCTATCCATGCAGAAGATCTCAGATAATTGTGGTTTAAGGGTTATGCTATGTTCCAAAGGACACATGTAATGAGGCAGACAGGCAGAAAAAAAATGCCTACTAAGTCCTCAAGTGACTGTTATCAATACTGCAGCTGAAGGTGGGCTGGGTGGTTTCAATAAATTCAAAGAGGTTGGTTGGTGTCTAGCACAGACTTAAATAGCCACATAGCCCTCGCCCGACATCAGAAACTGTCAGCAGTGGCGTAGCGTGGGTTGTCAGCACCCGGGGCAAGGCAAGTAATTTGCGCCCCCTAACCCGTGGATTTTAGCACTCGAGTCTCTTCCACTAGATTAGCGCGCCCCGCCTCAGATGTTGTGCCCGGTGTGGCCAGCCCCCCCTGCACCCCCACGCTACGCCACTGACTGTCAGGCATCCTTGCCTCTCCCCTTGCCTGGCTCTGAGCGCAGTTTTAGTGCCAAGCTAGCAGAGTAATATTCCCCTAGACACAAATTTTCTTACCTGTGCAATGTAAGTGTTATGTACTGAGTTGAATAGGATCCAAAAGGCAGCAGTCTGATTGGTCCTAGAACAATAGGATCCAAAAGGCAGCAGTCTGATTGGTCCTAGAACAATAGGATTCAGAATGCAGCAGTCTGATTGGTTGGCAGGAACCACCCAATCATGCTCCAGATAGAAGTGAATCCACAACCTGATTGGCTTACAGTAGAATTCCGGAATTAGCCAATCATGTGCAGCCCATTGTGTAAATAATGTATATAAAGCAGATACTTTGAGGGGACTTTCATTCATTCCTCCTCACCACTATGAGCTGAATAAAGAGCATGAAATCACTTTGCGACTCTGAGTATATTTCAGTAAGTAATCAGCACCTGCTGGTTTTATTACCTAGTAGAAGGTGATTGTCAGGTCCATTCTTAAGAAATAGATTCGCCATGTTCCTTTCCAATACATTCTTGAATTGGACTTGTCACGTCACCATATAGTTTCTCCAAGCACCTCTTGAAATTGAAGCTGGCAGGCTGTAGCCTCAGTAACAAAGCAGCTGAAAAGAAGGCTATAAATCAGATCGTCATCGCTTTGTGGAGGAATAAGGCATCCCCTGTAAAAATGCATTTGTAAAAGGGCCCAGCCAGCATTGCAAAAGCCACACTCATTATATTCCTAGATATCCATTTGAATAATAGATTTCATTCAACTTTTGGCAGACACTTTAAGATTACCCCCCCCCCCCAATTTCTTTTATATCTAAGCAATGAAGTACAGAGACCCCAGGAGCTTGGTCAAAGATATAAAGTTGCTCTCCTTGAAATAATTCTGACACTTCTCTTTTTTGAATCCCACTACTTATGTGTAGTCATTCTGTCCTCTCCCTGATTATCTTAATGGTAGATCTGATGCAAAAAAAATGGGCTGCTTGTGTCCAACACATTTGCACCTCACAGGGAAATGGAACTGTAATGCCTCTGTTGGTCTTCCAGGTGAAACATTCTCTGCAATTTCTCCAAGCACTTATTTCACATGTGTTCCACACGGGCAATGAAGTACATTCTGCAGAGATTTCCTTCTATGCAGATACACACGCTGACATGTTATTTCAGCCTCGTGTTTTCCACTGCCTTATTTGCCACCACTGGTACTTAGCATGGATGATTCCCCACCAGTGCTTTCCAAGCTGACAAGCCTTTCTCAATAAATTCTTGGGTTTCCCCCTTGCACAGACCAGTTTGCTATATTGGGGAAGAGGGTGGGTCTGCTGTGAAACTTGCTCAGGCTAAACTTTGCATATTCAGCTTGTTCCTGGAATGTATATGGAACACTTTATTATAATGGGAGGGATGCAGGTGGCACTGTGGTCTGAACCACTGAGCCCCTTGGGTTTGCTGATCAGAAGGTCGGCAGTTCGAATCCACGTGATGAGATGAGCTCCTGTTGCTCTATCTCAGCTTCTGTCAACCTAGTAGTTTGAAAGCACACCAGTGCAAGTAGATAAATAGGTACCACTGCGGTGGGAAGGTAAATGGCATTTCCTTGCACTCTGGCTTCCGTCACAGTGTTCTGTTGCACCAGAAGAAGTTTATTAATGCTGGCTACATGACCCAGAAAGCTGTCTGTGGACAAACACCAGCTCCCTCAGCCTGAAGTGAGATAAGTGCTGCAGCCCATAGTCACCTTTGACTGGACTTAACCATCCAGGGGTCCTTAACCTACCTTTAGCTACCCAATGATAGGATGTCATTAATTGTCCCATTAGTCTCAGACACATTGCTCATGCTTCCCTTGGAATATTTTACTACTTTAGCCTGCACAAATGGGCTTTTTGCTGAGTAACAGCACAACCCTATATTCAATTAATCAGAAATGAACCCCACTGAATTGAATATGGCTGGATCCCATATAAATCTGTGCAGGATGCAGCCTAAATCATTTCCTGCAATACACATTTTTCATCCTCTTGTCTTAATAGTGTTCTTTATTTGCCTCCATAGTAACATTTCTCCTTTCGGATTCTTTATAGCAGGGCTGTCTTAAATTTCATTTATGTACCTAATAAAAAATACAATTGGCTTGTGATTAGAAAAAGGCCTCTCCTGTCTGTAAGGGATTCATCTGCCAACTGTACACCTTCCCCATTCCGAGGTAATTTTGTGGGGTAGAGGGTTGAGGGAGATGAGGGAGGATTTGCATTGAAGGGGAAATAGCAGAAGTGGGATGAAAACCCTAACTGGTTTTGGACTCACCTCAAAGGAAGCTGATCCAACACAATATGGTACCTGACACTCCAAGCAAGAAGCATTTACATAATGAGTTTCCCACAATCTTGTGCTTTCCTGCTTTTTGCTACAACTTGGATAAAGTCAGGGGACAATGGGTTAGTCATTCCCCCACCCCAACTTCACCATGGAACAGCATGTGTGCAAAGCAGTCCAGGAGAATCATCTATCATCTATCTATCTATCTACCTATCTATCTATCATCTATCTATCTATATCTATCTATCTATCTATCATCTATCATCTATCTATCTATATCTATCATCTATCTATCTATCATCTATCTATCTATCTATCTATCATCTATCATCTATCATCTATCATCTATCTATCTATCTATCATCTATCTATATCTATCATCTATCATCTACCTACCTATCTATCTATCATCTATCTATCAATCATCTTTCATCTATCTATCTAGTGTTCTTTAGGGTTCTTCCTCTGCAGATTAGGTACTTTGAGGCACACATGCCTTCTCATTAAACTGGTAGGCTCCCCTAACCAGTAAGGAGAATTGCTTTATTTAACAGACCTTTAACAAGCTTGTCATAATGCACCAACACCCACCAAGCCCTCTTTCTTCCTCACACAGACCACCTTGTAGAATGGAAGGGTAATGGACATCCAACTCTAGTACTGTTTAGCTGTGCTGTCTTTGGCTGCCCTCCAACAGCATCTCCTTTTCTTTCTCATCACACAAAAGGTGTCACTCAACTGATGCTAAAGGAATGGAACTATATGAAGTTAAAGCAGCAACCTAGTAGCATCAGCTCTACCATTAGACAGACTGTGGTGTTTGTTTTCTACATTTAATTTCAAAATATGTTGATTTTTTTTCTGTTACCGTCTCTTACCATGAGACAGGAGCCTGTTTTGGTAGCCTAGAATTCAGTTGTTCCCATCACTGGCTCCCAAAGACATGCAGACTAGTGCTGCAATTGCCATGAATCAACTCAGTTCTATCTACTAGTGTTGAGCTAAGCAGTGCTTTGGCTGCAGAGTGAACCTATCTGCATTGTCCATAATTTCTATTCACTCTTGCAAAGCAGTCCAAGAGAATCATCACAATCACAGCACCATAGGATGAGCATCCCCATCCCCTGACATCTGATACCTGAATGGAAGTAGATTACAGAACTGGCAGCAAGCAGCAAACTTACAAGAGATGATTCTCAGCAAAAATGGTTAATGTGCCAGGAAGTTGCATGCCTATGAATGATAATCCGGATGATAGAACAAGGTCCACTAATGGATTCTTAGTTGAGTGCACACACACTGGTACTTCTTTACTTAGTGCTTATCCACACCTACTATTTGCCCTGCACTTTCTAGGCACAGGTCTGTGCTTTAAAGCTCTGTGTCCCAGCACTCTCCCCCGCAAGTAGGCAGTGAGATGAATAACATAGTTGAAAACTGAACTGCAGCAGAATGTAAACAGTACTGCTTGCAACGAACACAGGGTAGAATAGAAATCAAAGTTTTCTTATGTCTCTAATTGCAGTAGAGCACACAGCAAGATTGGTTGATCACTTGTTCGTATGTAGTTGTGTAATTGGGGATGGCACAAAGAATCTTATCAATCATTCCGAGCTGATGGAGAGGGATTTAGCATAGAGAGAACATCACTCAATGCAGATATTAGCAAGCATTGTGAGCTGGTCAAATTTATATTTCAAACCATTTAATTACAGTCTTCTGCTCCATCATTAGCTTCATTAATTCTCGGCTGATAAAAATTAACAGAAAGGAGCAATTAATTTCAGGTAGTGTTATGTTGATTTATATGGAACTGGAATCAGGACCCAGTCTTGGGTAGGTTTGCTCAGTACATTTCCCATGTTGTTCAGTTGCTGAAATATTAAAAGAACTCACTGTGTTTTAGCTTAATTAGAAGGGACTAATGTAATGGACAAACTATAATGAATGGCCATTAAGTCACGTAGAGATCTTGTTTCAGAAAACAATTTCCTTCTTACAGTTGCCATGTTCTTATTATATTTGTAGATGTAATTAAATGGTAGAATGTACGCACGGTTGGTTTTAGTTTGTTGTGTGGAACCTGTTGTTCAAAGCACATTGGAAGCTGCCTTATAGCAAATCAGACTATCAGGTCTTCTAGCAATGTCCTTTGCACACTGACTGCCAGCAGCTCAATCAGGTTTTCAGGCCTGGTATCTTCTGTATGCAAAGCATGTGCTATTCCATTGACTCTTGGTTCTTCGCAGGAGAGTTCAATTTAGGAAAATGTAGGTTTTAGCATTCACACATACAGTGTAAATGTTAGTTCTAAACATGAGGTCTCCCTTCCTGCAGAAGTTTGTACTGAATGTATGGTATACCAGGGGGACAGGGCTTCCAGGCTTCCTGCACTTACAGGAAAGCACAACCAACGACACCGTGAGGTTTTCAAGAAGCATAGACTAGCGATGGGAAAAATTATCAATAGTTTTTCTCAGCATCTCATTTTTCCAATCTTAAATTCAGTTCTTCACATTTCCACATCAGTTTGTGATCATATATATATATATATATATATATATATATATATATATATATCTGAAAAATTCATCAGCATTTTAGTATGAATTTCCCCCAATATTTGCATGTTGGTATACAATTTTGCCTAATACATGCAGGTCCCACTATCCACCCACTCATAATGTGAAAATGTAAGTTATCCAGAGATAAAGAATTATACTCAAACCTTGCTATACACACTGCAGATTCCTATATCCAAATAGCCAGAGTTTGCTCACTTCCTTACATCCCTACTTGTTCGTGCTTTGCTGGTAGGTAGCAGCCATTTTCGGACAAAAACTGCAGGGCAGGAGAGGAAGAAACCATGGAGGGAGGAGGGAGAAAGATCAGACAAATAATGGATTAGAAAAGTTCACATAGGAATCAGTGGAAATCATGGACTCATTATGTGAACTCTTGCTTAATGAATGATTTCCAGGGAATGCATTTTGTTTGATAAGTGGGACCTGCCTGTATATACACCATCCTGCATGTATACACATGTTCTCCATTATAATGGTTTTAAATGTTATTTTCACTAATATATGCATTTTGTACACACTGATTCACTGGCAAAATTGACTGCTTGCAAAATTCAGAGAAGTGAAAAATTTTAAAGGATGGCTGCGTTTCACTCCTTGTGGTTTCAGAAAGTGCAAATTAAGTATATTCATCTTCAAATGTGAACTGAATTCTACATCTCCCATATCCCTAGCATGGACACCCATGAAGGTGGCAGAATACATGCTACTGGAGAGATAAATGGCAGATTGAAAGTAAGGACTCTATGAAAATCTCTTGGACAGCTCCATAGTATGCTAACCACAGTGTAAGCTCTGCATCCCAAATCCACTGAATATTTCTCACCCTTTTGATAATATTCAAATGCAATTTCTTTTTGTATGAATGGATGGGCCATTGTTTGGGAAATGCAGGGGGGAAATTCAACACATTACTACTTGTGCTAAAATCAAAACCTAAATAAAAAAATGATGGCATTGTGAACATGCTAAAATGTTAAATGCACTTATTTCTAGCATGTCCTGTGAAGAAAGCCTGGGTGAATAGGTAAAGTGTAGTTAATAGGCAGGAGAGGTTGCTTGCATCCAGGTTAATTACATTATCATTGTGAATGCTTCCTGGCAAATATACTTGCATTGTCAGAGTGCAAAGTAGGGAAAGCTCACCTCTTACCTTTTCATAAAAATTAGTACATTCATCAGCAGCTGTTAGCTCCTTCACTCTCTCCTTTGCATTCTAGACTAAAATTAACTGACTGGAAATTATAGTTATTAGTCATTTATCTGATCTAATTAATTTTATTCTGTCTCCTTTTCAAGCTCATTCTTCATTTTTGCAGTTCAGTTAGCAACCTGGAATTGAATCATAATATCTTTGCCATAATATCTTTGCCATCTTTGGCGTTTCCGTGTGCTGCGCTGGTGCTGGCTCGCCAGAGCAGCTTCGTCACGCTGGCCACGTGACCCGGAAGTGTCTCCGGACAGCGCTGGCCCCCGGCCTCTTAAATGAGATGGGTGCACAACCCTAGAGTCGGACACGACTGGCCCGTATGGGCAGGGGTACCTTTACCTTTACATTTATCTTTGCCATAAGCTTTTTAATTTTTTCTTTGCTATTCTTTTATTTGCCACCACTATAATTTGTACTTATTGCAATGTATAATGTTATTATCTCTGGTTTGGGGTTCTTGATGGATTTATCTAAGTCTTCGGGAGGTGGCAAAAGTAGAGGCTGAAATGGATGCCTAAGATAAGACAATGAAAAAAAGAGTGAGTCTCTTAACAGTCTGTGACTGAAATTAATAAGAAGAATGTTTCCATGTTGCCTGCTATTGTTAAGTCTTGTATGAACATGCAGAATTAATAATATTTAGCATTTATCAAAGGAAGCCTTGCTCCACCTGGTGACTTCCAGATGGTGTGGACTAAAGAGCCCATCATCCCTGACCAATGGCCATGTTGGCTGGAGTAGATGGGAGTTGTACTCCTATAACATCTGAAGGCAGCCCTATTTAGGGAAGTTTTAATGTTCGATGTTTTATTGTGTTTTTAATATTCTGTTTGGAGCCGCTCAGAGTGGCTGGGGAAACCCAGCCAGATGGGTGGGGTATAAATAAAATTATCATCATCATCATTATCATCTGCAGGTCCACTGAAATGTAAAAAGCACAGAACCCACATACATATATATTTAAACTATACTCTGAGGATGGTGTGGTATTGAATGAAGCTCCTGTTTCAAGAGCAAAAATCACCCTCTGAGGCAACCCTAGTTCAATTATATTCAAAAGACAATCTGCTAAGGAACACCTGCCTTTTGAGACTTCAACAATGTTGGCATCTCTTAACCAACCAGACTTAGATTTGATAATGTCCTTTCTATTGCATTACTGCAGAATTACCTACATTATGGTAGCTTTTTGCTACAACTGTGCTGACAAGCCTTGCCTCTTATGTTATCTTTCTAATCTCTTTAGCATCATCTGCTGAACATTTTATTTGCAATTGATTTTTAAATTTACCTGTAATTGAAGTTTAAGTGTAGCTACCTCCTTGCAACGGGGGCAATTAAGTGCTGATTAAAAGTGATTGCAGAAGCCACCATTTTCTTAATTATTTGTTCTTAATGGTTCACTGTATAGAGAATCGATCATATTTCCTAGAGAGTATCTTTTAAAGAGGGAACAATGAAGATGTAATTGCAACATACATTTCTCAGTGCTTTCTGGGTGCTACTTCTAATTCTGAATGTATGCCAGATTAGCTCCCACAACCAACTACACATAGGGCAGGATTCAACTAAGTTGTTGCATGAACAGAACCAGGTCCCCTTGCGCAACAAGAAATCCCACACACTCCTACCCCACACCCGCTAAATCTGCTCCAAATGGTTGGGGGGAAACCCAGAGCAAGTGAGTGCATGCAAGGGAAAACCCCACAGCGTGTGTGGAGCTTATTCCCCATGTGCATATTGCACCTAGCACTGCATTAAAGTCCACCCATAATCTCAAAGGGCAGCAAAGGCATAACCATTGTCACTAGGTGATGACCTCACCACTGACCCAGTGTTTCTCCTTCCTGGCAATGTTGCACCGTAAACAGTTGTGTCCCTTTGCGTGACCAGGCGGTGTCGGCCCCAGGCCCTAGGAATCATAAGGAAGGAATAAAGACTCTGACAACATTATATGGAATTAAAATTAGGCCACAACTTTATTAAACTTCCAAAAGTAGGAAGACCTTGGCTTAGGCCTTGGGCGTGTATCCTCCCAGCCCTCCAGCCGGGGGGAACTGGGGCTCATCAGGGTAAATAGGATATGGGGGTGCTCTGTGAGATGTAAGTGTAGCAGGCAGCCAAGCCCATATCCCCACATGCAGGGTAGTTCACTGATGACCTTTCAGTGTATGGCCAGTGACACCCATATATATATAACCCCTTTAAGAGGGGGACCCTGGAATCGCCGCCGCAGGGGGGTGAGTCACCACTTCAAGCCCACCCCCCAATATAGGGAAGAAAAGACTAAAGGATTCCACCCAAGGCCATAACCGCCAAAGTTGTGACAAATTGCTACGGGGAAGACAAAACCTGCCAATACAGGAAAATTTCTTCCTAGTCCTTCAACAGCAACCAGTCAAAGACCGTAGCAGAGCCCACTAAACAGAAAAAAAGTTAACCTGCAAACAAGAAAACATTAAACTAAGGGAGGGGAGAGTTGGGAGGGTGAATCTCCTGAGCCAACTGCCTGGCTACTGTCGGCTCCACCCCCTATTTATAAGTGGGGCTGGCCCCACCTCCCAGCAAGGGCATGAACCTCCAAAAGAGGCAATCCAGCCCCTGTTTCCCAGTAACCTCCCTAGGAACTGTAGCACCACACACGATCCCGCAAAGGGCACCCACAATGTAAAGTGTAAGTGCTCATTAGCCAATAACATCCACAGATCTAGTGTGGATTTGTATCAAATTGCAGAATTGCAAGAGACCCAAACTCACCTAGTCCAAGACCAGCCTTCACAACCAGACCTCCACTGTGACAATCACAGTGACAATTTAAACGCTCTGGGCCATTTTGCACATAACACTGGGAGAGGGAAGGCTGGTGAGGCCCCCTACACTTAGAGGCCCTAGGCTTGAGCCTACTTAGCCTATACATAAATCCAGCACTGGGTCAAGGCGGTGGCCACCCCTCTGCCACCGCCATCGCTGCAGCATCAATGTCCTGAACGTGTACTGTAGTATTTATTCATTTAGCCATGCACCCCCAGTCGACCAGATTGGTCGACCCGAGGAGTGATGCTACTGGGGACTCCCTAATGGCGTGGGGGCTAGCTACGCCCCCTGCGCAGAGGGGAGAGCTCGTGACGAGCCCATAAAAAGGAAATGGCTTTGGTGGGCAGGCGCTCGGGGGCTGCAAGAGATTGTTTTTTCAAAATTGCCTGGGGGGCCATTTGAAACCAGCCCAGGGGTTTCATTTGGACATGCCTGCTCTAGAGAATGAAAAGCCATGGAAAATAGAATCGAGCCGGAATGAAGATACTTGGACATTTGTGCTCTAGTTTGTTCTCTGTCATCAAACAAAACACTCACTGTTGCCTTCCTGTTCCTCTTCCTTTCCCCCACCTGACTGGTGACTTCAATCTCTTTTCATATATGCCTCTTGTAAGGCACTGGTATTGCTGTCCAGGATAGTCAGTACAAAATGGAGGAAATTCTGCTCCTTGGCTGAACTCGATTTCAGACTCTTCATCTTTTCTAAAACCATACCCTCTTATCACCAGCTACACCTATTATGTTCTGTTTTAATGAGTAGCATTTTTATCTGCTGAGTACACGAAGACATGTTACCATAGTGACCCATCACCATCATTGTCCGGTAACAAGACAGCATTTTTCACCTCTTTTCTGCTATTGTTAGGCCTAAAAAAGAAGAACCTTACTGGTGATAGCTCAGTACTCTTTAAGTGGAGGAGAACCGCTCAGGCTTCCTACACCTCTGTAGAGCTGTGAGATAATAGCTTTATTGTGGTCCCCATGGAACTGACTCGAAGCATGGAAATAACAAGGAATCACAAACCATAACCAGCTTGAGATTAGAGCTGGGGACAAGATCTAGTAAGTTTTCCCAAAAGTAGGACACTTTGGCTGTTTGATTGTCAGAAGCAATAATCCCTTAAATCTCGTGGCTATTTATTCAGTTTTGCAATGCATAGACAGCATTTTCAATTTTTAACTTACATGTTTGAAAACCTTCCATTCAGGATTTGTAATATAAATGGATATGGCATACTGAAACTATAGGAAAGCAAATTTGAACAGCATAATACACAGCCCTGACTCTATTGAAACATGCACCTAGTACTGTCTTAACCAAAAGACAAATTATTTTGATAGATACACCTAGAGCTTTTTTTCAGCTGGAGTTCACAGGATCTTGGCTCTAGCACCTCTCAGGTCAGATAGGCACCATTGCCATTCTAAGAGAACAAGGGAGAAGTTCATGGCGAGCTCCAACACCCTTTTTTTCTAGAAAAATAGCACTGTATACAAAGCAATATACACACACACACACACACACACCTATTAATATTTGTGAATAGCTCTTTGTTAGTTTCTATCCTGGTGTGGATGAATGGATCCATTCTGGGCTTGGTAAAATTTTGGTAGCCATTTTCTGCCTCAGCCCCAGTACCCACCTCTTTGGCTCCTCATCCACCCCACTCCACCCCACTGCATTTGTTCCTTGTGTATTGCCTGTGATAGAATAATCTTCTCCCAAGCCATGCTTGAAGCATAATGATCAGTTTGTCAGTGTGGTGAAGGACTCTTATCTGGCCTGGGCGCTTTGCCTCAGGATATTAACTAACAAATTGATACTGCCAGGACTCTCTCTTTGTGTGCATTGTTTCTTAATTACATGATTTGTATGATCCTTCAAGCTCAATTACTCAATTTGAGAAGAGGCAGAGAGTAAAAAGAGAGAGGAGGCCAAAAGGCAGTAGGAATATGCAAGCAAACGAGCTCCTGCTGAAGAAAACAAACCTCTAAACCATTAGAGTTTCCTCTCACTTGATAAACAGACAATTCATAATTTATACTGGATTGGAGCATCTCCCAGCTCAAAAGTGGTCTGTTTTCTGTGCACAAAGCCCAATTGAATCTACTCTGGGTTTAATGAAGTTCAGTTATGCATACTGGCCTTAAACATGTGCAGAATGCAAAACAGGCTGCTTTCTATGGAAAGTAGTCTCCTTGTTTCCTTTTTTCTTTTTTGATTATCACAATGGTTCCAGAAGAAAGGCTTCCCAGTTAGGCCATGGACACGATTGCATAAATGATGGTGACCAAAACAATTTGGAACAAAAACAAGCATTAGGCATCTGAAAACCTCACCAGAAATCTATGTCTCCAACTTTCTCAGAGCCTGTTCTCTACAGTTTTGTGTAAGACCTGGAGTGGAACTGCTTGAGGTTCTCTTGAGGGGCTAGGTCCCCAAACATTACAACAATATCTCACCCAATAGATTTCATAGAAAACCCAAAGCTGAGCTTAATCAGAATTAGTCATTGTACTAACTTACTAACTGGCCTAATTCATCCAAGCTGCATGGTCTGCTAACAACAGAAAGTTCTTTATTGTTTTTATTTCCACCAACGCTTTGTCATTGATCATGAAGGGTAGAAAGGTTCCTTGTATTTAAAATAAATAAATAAAAGAAGTTAGCTCATCAGGAATGCAGATTTTGGGTTAAATAACTAAAAGTGATATTGCCACATTCCACATTCATGTCAGAAAACTCTATGGTACACTGGGCATGGCGAACATGCAGTCATTTCAAGCCTGTGATTACTCAGCACACATATCTGAAGTGCTTAGCTGTTATTGCATTTGAATGTTTATATGTTATGTGAAGGGCTAACTTACCCACAAGTGTAGTTTGCATTGTTAGATGATGTAATACATATAACTAGCAGAATGTGTGTAATTACATTATATTTGATTACCCGTTGCTAATGTGGTGGGAATATGATTACAGCAGTTACATTTCTAAGGGATAATTATGTAGATAATAGCTAATATGTACAACTTGGGTAATTTGTTTTCACCCACAGAACTTTCTAACAAGTGCCTTGCGCAGCCGTAAAATTGCATGAGAAAATGGGCTGTTTAGAAGACTAATTCATGCTTAAACTGTGAAATGCCTGCTTACTAAAGCTGGAGACAGGTGTAATATAAAAAAGAGGAGACTTGCAGTGCTGTGGGCTTACTGTCAGTTGGTTTTTTATAGCAATATGAGTGCACAATCACTTTCACTTGGGCAAGAACAGAGCTGTGAATGTACTATCAGCTCTCTCTTTATATTAATGCCTGTCTCTAGGATGCTGGCTAATTGAACACTATATCAGTCTTGCCTGCCCAATCGCAACTGCTGCTTTCTTTTCCTCCTCATCTTCTCCCTAGGAAACAAAACTCCCCACAGCTGGCTGCTTTAGATGTGCAATGGTTAGACTGTTCCTTTCTCAGTTCAATTTGCTGAAATGATCGATACAGATATGAATATAAAACAAGAGATAGCAGCATGTTTACAGTGGTGCAAGTTCCTTATCTATATTATATTTGTCTTCAGCAGTGCTGGTTTTCTAGAAAAAAGTGGTGCTGGAACTCATGATGAACACCTCCCTCGTTCTCTTAAAATGGGAATGGAGCATACCTGAGAGGTGCCGGAACTGAGTTCTGGTGAGTTCTGGCTGGAGAAAAAAAAGCCCTGTCCAAGTCAGATTGGAGAACTGGGCCAAAACCAACAAAATTAATTACAATAGGTACAAATGTAAGGTTCTACACTTAGGCAAGAGGAACCAAGTGCACAAATACAAGATGGGGGACTTCTGTATTGCCAGGATCTACGTTTCATAGAACATAAGCTTAATATGAGTCAACAGTGTGATGCAGCAACAAAAAAAGCCGAATGCTATTCTAGGCTGCACCAAAGACATATAGTGTCCCGATGGAGGGAAGTAATAGTACCTCTCTATTGTGCCTTGGTCAGATCACAGATAGAGTACCGTGTCCAGTTTTGGGCACCACAATTTAAGAAGGATATTGACAAACTGGAATGTGTGCGGAGGAGGGCAACCAAGATGATCAAGGGTCTGGAAACCAAGGCTTATGAGGAACAGTTGAAGGAGTTGAGTATGTTTAGCCTTGAAAAAAGATTGAGAGGAGCCATCTTCAAATATCTAAAGTACAGTGGTACCTCAGGTTACATATGCTTCAGGTTACATACGCTTCAGGTTACAGACTCCGCTAACCCAGAAATAGTGCTTCAGGTTAAGAACTTTGCTTCAGGATGAGAACAGAAATCGTGCTCCGGCGGCGTGGCGGCAACAGAAGGCCCCATTAGCTAAAGTGGTGCTTCAGGTTAATAACAGTTTCAGGTTAAGAATGGATCTCCGGAATGAATTAAGTACTTAACCCGAGGGACCACTGTACATGGAAGATGGAGGAAGTTTGTTTGCTCCTGCTCCAGAAGGTAGGACCCAAGCCCATGGATTCAAGTTACAAGAAATGAGATTCCGACCAGACAGCAGGAAGAACTTTCTGACATTAAGAGTTGTTCTCAGACTCCCTTGGAAGGTGGTGGACTCTGCTTCCTGGGAGGTTTTTAAACAGAGGTTGGATGGCTGTCTTGTATGATCTAGTTGAGATTCCTGCATTGCAGTGGTTTGGACTAGATGACCCTTGAGGGTCTCTTCCAACTACAGTGGAACCTCTACTCACAACCACAATCCGTTCTGGAGGCCTGCCCTTATGGTGAAACGGGTCGATGGGAGAGGCGCCGTTGTGCGCAGGCACGGGCGGTGATTGCAAGCTTCTGCGCATGCGTGGACAGCGGCAAACCCGCCGGTTACTTCTGTGTTTGCCGTGGTCGCAACTTTGAACGTCCACGAGTGGAGGCAGTTGTAAATAGAGGTTCTGCTGTATTACAATTCTAGGATTCCATGAATTCCCAAACTATAATGAAAGTCCAGATGCTGGTATGTCATGGATATGTATTCATATTGCTGTTAAATATTTTTTATTTTGTTGTACACTGCTCTGAACTTTTGCAAGAGGATAGTGTATAAATACTTTTATAAACAGATATAGATATAAATAAATAGGTTCATTTTAGTCCCAGAAGTCTTTGCATTCTTGCTTAAGCATTCTGATTGTGACCACTTTGTGCTTTCCTGAACCTTGAAAGACTGTTGATGTTTAAACAGCCTGTATTTATTACTGTTTGCCTGTCTCTTGTAATAGTATGCATTCAAAAGATAGAATAGATTCATTCTCCCTTAGGCTTGATTCAATCTCCTGTTGTTGTTTTTTGTGTGTGTTTTTTGTAAAATAACAGTTTGGTTTTTTAGCTAAGCAGTCTTTGGGTCCATGTCAGATTTTTTTAGTCACATACACTTAGGATGGTTCTTTGGGTTTTTTTTCCACGGTGGGGGGGGAGGTGCTTGTACTGTTATATTGATAAAAGTGCTGTGGGTGTTGTGAAATATTGTTAATATTTTATACTCATGATGAATGAAGATGAGGTGGGATATTTTTGGAAGTGCATAGAATCCAAAGCAGTTCATAGAGAGGATGGCCCATATACTGTGAGGTGAAAAGAAAGGAACTCAAACATGATCTAAAAGTTAAGGAAATTCTGGGAATTGAATATTACTCCCAGGTGATAGCTGGGTATACTTGTAAAATTAATAGTTAATTCTTAAAGAATGCTTTCATGCATTAGTCCATCAAAAAAAATCTCTGTACTTAGAGAGACATTCATAAAGTAAATTAAGTTCTTTCTACTAGAACCTCTCTGGTTTGGGGTTCATGAAAATGTCTTACTATCACAGTACAGTGGAACCTCATTTTTCAAACGTAATCTGTTCCAGAAGTCTGTTCAACTTCTGAAATGTTCAAAAACTGAGGCTGTCAGCAAGTTCAATGGGGGAAATTGAGAAACGTGCCTCAGAAGCAGTTTGACTTCCAAGGCACGTTTGAAAGCAGAAGCATTCACTTCCAGGTTTTTGGCATTCGGCTTCCAAAACGTTCGGCAGCCAAGATGTTTGGAAACAGAGGTTTGACTGTACTGCTTTTTCTCTTATCTATTGTGAGAGCTTGGAAAGATAATTTTGGGTAGGATTCTAGCAACACTGCTTTATGACACTTAAGAAAACTCTTCGATTGTTTTCCTTTTTTGCTTACTATAATCATTATATTGTGTTTTTGTCTATACTCTGTGCTCTCATACCATATCTTGTTCATGTGTAAATATTATTTTATAACTTGAAGTAAACTAGGTGGGCTTTTTTTTAATCAAAAGCTTCTCTCAAGACTTTCTGATTTAAACATATTTTATCTGTGTGGGTCCTGTCAGAAACCACAATGAAGCTTCGTCAGGTACACTTCCATTTTAGGAGATCTTATGCTGCCTAGTTAGCTGATAACTTAGTGTTATCTAAATTCTAGAGGTATGATACTCTCCTAAGCAGGACAGAAATGTGGCAGGTCTACAAAGGAGGGCAGATGTGACAGGCTGATTATCAGGCTTGGGTTATGTGGTGGCCAGTGGCGTAGCGTGGGGGGTGCAGGGGGGGCCGGCCGCACCGGGCGCAACATCTGGGGGTTAAGGTTAGGGGGCGCAAATCCACAGGTTAGGGAGCGCAAATCCACGGGTTAGGGGTGCAAATTACTTGCCTTGCCCCGGGTTCTGACAACCCACGCTATGCCACTGGTGGTGGCTCCTTTCTTATGAGCATGTCATTTAGATGAGGTTGGCATTATCACTGAAGCAGAAACACCCTGGGAGCACACATTACTTCTGGATGAGTTCTCATGAAATTAAAGCAGCAAAGTGAAGGCAGAGGGATCCAAATTTAAAGCAACTTTCAGTTCCATACATTTAGTTTACTTGGAATTATGTACAAGGCGATCTCTGTGAGTGAGGATTTTAGCATGTTGTGGTAAGGATCAGAACGCTGACATTAACGTGATTTTATTCAAAGTCTAATAGAAAAAAGTAACACTGTTTGTAAGCTTTGGCAATCTGACAACTGATTATTGTGAAACTCGTTCTTCTAATATTTATTTCTATGCTACTGCCTTCCATGTGTTCTTAATTACTACAGCCATAGCCATATGAGGAAACAACAGGGTTGTTTGGCTTCTGTCCTACTGTTACATGATAAATCAAATCTTGGGAAAGGAAGGAACTAATGATCATAGTACTAAATTTAGTGAAAACCAGACCTGGGTTAATCTTAAAAGCTCTTATTCTACTTATTAGGAATTCAAGACCCAGTATAAGGATTTGGAGTTGCTGTGATAGTTCTATCTTTTTTATTTCCATTATTTCAGTTCATTGATTTTTAAGCTATCAGAATAGAATATACTGCGTATTTTGAACTATTCTCAAAGCATATCTTAGTTTACAAAATAGCTTTTTAGCTATTAGTTGCCAAATTCATCTAAAATAGTAATTGTAATAAATGCTAATTTTGAAATAAAATATTCACTTTAACAAAGGCAAATAGCATCAGGTCTTCCTACAGAAAATTTCTAGGAGGACATGTTTTCATAGAATCATAGAATTGTAGAGTTGGAAAGGACCCCCAAAATTAATCTACTCCAACCCCTTGCAATGCAGGAATCTTCTGCTCAACAGGGACCCGAACCCACAACCCTAAGATTAAGGGTCTCATATTTATATCTTGTCCATATATATTTTATGCACAGGACTACATTCACTTTTCACACACAAAGCAAACCATGTTCAAATCATGAGATGATATTCCAGAGTTCTTCATTGTGCTTTATAGATAGGATATCCTTCTCTTTACCATGCAGAAAATAGGTCCTTTTCTGATCAAAGGAGGATAAAAGAGTCTGCAGTTCTAATCCTTCTCAGTATGAAGGACAAGATATGCTAAGGATTCGCTAAATTGAAGTAACCGTCCATATGGATATGTGAATCAACTTCTAAGAAACAGTTGTGCATTGATCAAGGGATCACTTGGTTCCCTTTCTTACCAAGATTTTGCAGCTGAGTTAACACATTGCCCTAGTTCTTCAATTAAAAAATGAGGCTTTTAATGTGTCCAAGTCTTTATCACAGTCAAACACAGACTCAACACAATAAACTGGAAGAAGGATCACTTTATTAATCCTGCAATGAAATTCCTGCAAATGCTAGGAGAATGACAAAACATGAAAGAGACAGTGCTGTGACTTTAGTTCACCAAGAATCATGATGGAGCTGCATGTGCAGTGAAGAAGCGAGATCTAGTGCTTGAGCTGAGCTGACGTCTTATGAGAGATCAGTAGGGGCCATAAATCAGCGGTAGAGCAGAATGTCCTGTGCTGCAACTGCTATAAAAATGATCTCATGTTAGCAGGGGTGGCAGAGTCCCTTGCCTGTGAGACCTACAGAGTACACAATACTTGGCTAGATGGATGAATAGTATATTCCATGTTGTTCCTGGATGAATGGTCCTCAAGTGATTCCTGGGCTACAACTCTGATCATTCCTGAGGATGACTGTTGGGCATGCTGGCTGGGGCAAATAAGAGTTGGAGGCTAAGAGCATCTGTAGGGCAACAGGTTGCCCACCTCATGTGGACTCAGCAGAACACAGCTTTATACACTGGTGTGTGTGGGTGTGGGTGTATGTATGTGTGTGTATGCAACCTTATCTGCAACCTAGAATAGCTTTTTTGCTGCAGAATCACACTGTTGACTCATGTTAAGTGATCTGCTTAGGCCCATAGATTCTTTTCAAATGTACTATGGGCAAGCCAAGTGTCCCACACCTCATACTTATGCAGCTGGTTCTTCCTGCTTAAGTGGAGAACCTTACATTTATCTCTATTGAAATGCATTTTGTTGATTTCTAACCCATTATTGTTGTTGTTTTCTTTTGGGTATAGTTTTTTATAAGAATAAGAATAAGAATAAGAATAAGAATAAGAATAAGAATAAGAATAAGAATAAGAATAAGAACTGTACTGGATTCTCTCCTTAATCATTTCCTAGAGTCAAAATGGAAGTGAGTTAGAACTGATGAGGATCGATTGAGTGCCTCAGGGCTTGATGGTGATTTTGACTATTGGGTACAGCCAAGTGTTTCTTCCACCATTTTGACAGTGAGCTCTGATTGCTGGTAAACTCCCAGCCACAACTTCCTTCCTCTACAGATTGCTAATGTCATTTACTTTCTTTGCTGAGGGACCGGTCTTGAAGCAAAATACAGACAGCTCTTGGAAAAGAAATAGAAAGGAAAACAGATGAGTTATCACATGGAAAAGTGAAGTGAATTGCTTTCATGGACTGTCCACTTCCAGAAAAAGATAGTGCAAAAATGTGTCAGTCATTCATAGCTCTATTTTCCGCACTTTGACTGCTCAGTGGCAGTTAGTTTGGGGAGTATCCCTGGAGAGAAACTGTATATAATCAGAAGAATTCCAATTGGGGGTGTGGGCGGAACATCCACCTCCACATTTATTTGATTCTATGATCAAGAAAGATAAACTAACAACGTTCCATAGCACATTATCTGCATTCAGCTTCAGGGTGTACCTAGGTAGGTAGTAATACAACTGTGAGTGCCTATTGATTCATTCACACAGCAGTTTGTTCCATTTCCCCGATGTTTCCCTAACTGTTAATTTCTGCATTATACAAGAGGTTCCATATGACATAAAAATCACATTCAGAAATTTAGAGTATATTTAGTGCTCATGTCCATGTTATTTGATTCCAGAAATAATCTGCTTGCAGACCTCTTAACCTGGAATATCACAGGAGTATGAATGAATGCACCCTAAAGCAGGTTCAGAGAACCTGTGGCCCTCCAGATGATGCTGGATTCTGAACTCTCATCTGCCCCAGCTAGCTTGGCTAATGGTCAAAAAATATTGGTGTGTACCATCACTAGTCTAAATCTATCTCACCTCATCTATTCAAATAAACCTCCTTCTGGCAGTTCCCTTACTGTGAGAAGTGAGGTTACAGGGCACCAGGCAGAGGGCCTTCTCAGTAGTGGCGCCCATCCTGTGGAATGCCCTCCCACCAAATGTCAAAGAAATAAACAACTGACTTTTAGAAGACATCTGAAGGCAGCCCTGTTTAGGAAAGTTTTTAATGTTTGATGTTTTGTTGTGTTTTTAATATTCTGTTGGGAGTCACCCAGAGTGTCTGGGGAAACCCAGCCAGATGGGCAAGGTATAAATAATAATTATTGTTATTATTGTTATTATTATTAATAATAATAATAATAATAATAATAATAATAATAATAATAATATATGAATAAATGGTGTGATAAAAGTTGGGAAATTATGAAAAGGGCTTGGGCACCAGCAAGGCATTTTCTAAAGGTCCCTTGTAAGGTATTTCTGAGGAGAGGCAGGATATAGCCCACTTCAGCCATCCAACTCATGATGTGCATCTGTTGCAGTCTGCAGAGTTTTGAGACCCCGAAATCTGCCACTGTTTCTAACTTACATGCAGTTTACACTGACAAGGAAGTAGCAAAAGGGATTGACGTGAGTATAAAGCCACTATTACAGGTACGTGCTGCTGAGTTCATGTAGAACCACTGAATCAGCACTGAACTAGACATATGATTGCTTCGTCATCATGTATACTGCCCCAGACACATTCATTGCGTCATCGCAAAACTTCTGTAAGTTGCATGAGTGGTAGTCTGGTGACACTAGGCACCCGTTGAAGCAATTAGGCAATTCAAAATAAATTTAGTTCCATCACATCCTGCTGATCCAACAGAGTTGGATGAATTGGTTTTTACCACCAGATGTTCCTAGATTCAAATCTTGATAGGAGTCCTTGACATGTAACCTTTTGCAGCTCAGAAACAACAGCAAACTTTTACTGTAAGACCGGAATGATTGAAATCAGACCTCATGTTTGGGAAATCTAGTGCAAAGGATGTTCACCCCACTGACTGCACAGACTTTTGGATGGAAGGAAAATTATGGGTTTGGATCATCAAACAGATTTTCCAGGAAGCCAGGACAAAGGATGTGTGATGTTATCCAGCCCTTTTGAACACAGTGAACTCATATTTCCAAGAAATCTCTGGGAAATCTTGTTTATATTTGACACGGTATAATTCTAATTCAGTTATGTGTACATGAACAATCTTCCCCCTTTTTGGTATTTTCATGGTTTCGTTCTGGGTCCTATTGTCCTTGTCTACCTATATTTTGCAAATCTTTTTTTTTTGTTTGTTCTTGTATGTTAACTATTCTCTACACAGAAGCAATTGAAAGAGCTGTTATTAGGAAGCTGATTGCTCCTTTTCCCTGCTCAAAAATACACAGCGGGTTGGGAAATCTTGTGCAGAAACCAAGAATGATTTAAGCCGGATTATGCCTTCTTGCTTTTCTTGATGGGTAATTTCTCAGATAATTGTCAGCCCAAAGAAAAGTGTACCCAGCTGAGTTACAAGGAAGTTACAAAAATTGAAAAGTCTATATTGAGGCTTTTGTTTGCTAGAGAATTGGGTAAAAAACATCAATCTCATATTGGGAGAGATTGTGTGGAGAAGCTGTTGATCTAAGTGAAGGTGGACAATCTAAATTATTACTTTGTAGTGCTACTTATGTTCCAGCCTTCTTGTTGAAATATTCAGGACAGCTACAAGAAAGTACTTCTCCACATGGTTCATAGTTAAACTGTGGAACTCACCCACAGGAGACGGTGATGGCCACCAACTTGGATGACTTTAAAAGAGGATTGAACAAAATAATGGAGGATAAGGCTATTGAAGAAGAAGAAGAAGAAGAAGAAGAAGAAGAAGAAGAAGAAGAAGAAGAATAAATTGCTGGAAACAACAGGAGAAAACACCAGAAAACTTTGGGCATTCTATTTGGAGCTCAAGGGCTCTTGGGTTGCCCAAGCAGATGCATTATGTGACCCATGAGAGCAGCAAAATAACCAGAATGTACAATGGTGATGGGGTAAAATCAGGCCAAATCTTTATTGACAGCAACAGGCAGGGCAAGAGTTGACATGGCATTGGGTTCCAGGAACAGTTCATTATTCCACAAGCCCCACATTGATGGAACGGATCCGCTGGGTTTGGATCACTCCAAACCTGTACCATGGGAGTTGGCCAGTATTGAACCTTGCCGTGGTGCAAACAAAACAAGCAAGATCTCACTGGGGGTGTGGATTCCAACCAGGCAGATACTGAATCCATGCTTGGGTTTGCTGTGGTCAATCCTCCCTTCAGGCCCCTTATGGGGGGAGGGGCTATACTATGTTGATCCAGACCAATGCCATTTCCACCCTCATACAAACAATGTAATAATAATAGTAATTTATTATTTATACCCCATCTATCTGGCTGGGCTTCGCCAGCCACTCTGGGCGGCTTCCAACAAAATATTAAAATACCGTAATACATCAAACATTAAAAGCTTCCCTAAATAGGGCTGCCTTCAGACGTCTTCTAAAAGTCTGGTAGTGGTTGTACTCTTTGACATCTGGTGGAAGGGCATTCCACAGGGCGGGCGCCACTACCGAGAAGACCCTCTGCCTGATTCCCTAGTAACTTGGCTTCTCACAGTGAGGGAACTGTCAGAAGGCCCTCAGTGATGGACTTCAGTGTCCGGGCAGAACGATAGGGGTGGAGAGGCATCTTCAGGTATACTGGACCGAGGCCGTCCAGTATAGAAAGCCATGATTGCACTGAGGGAAAGGCGAAAAAAAATCCCAACCAAGTGCCAATCGGGTGGAAAGAGAGAAAATTCCTTTCCGGCCCTGTCAACCCACGACCCAAAATTGCTCAGAAAAGCCTCTAACCCAGGCATGGCCAAACTTGGCCCTCCAGCTGTTTTGGGACTACAATTCCCATCATCCCTGACCACTGGTCCTGTTAGCTAGGGATGGTGGGAGTTGTAGTCCCAAAACAGCTGGAGGGCCAAGTTTGGCCAGGCCTGCTCTAACCCAAGGGTGGGCAGGCAAGAAGTTTTCAAAGCAAAATGTCTGTGAGCTCCAGGGAAAGCAGCCTTATGTAGGCTTCTCCTCCGCTCTGCAACAAGGACTCATAGGACAGCTTTGTCCCATGAGCCCATCACACAGAGAAGACACTGGGCAAAAACCTTGCCCAGCATTTTGCTGCAATCTATGGGCCACAGTACCGTCAGACAAAGGTGTCCTATGCTTATTGGGCATGGAACGGGGCTTATTGTAGACTCTCATGATTCCAAAATCTTTGATTCAGACAGGAAATATTTTTTTAACTCTTTCCCTTGTCAAATTGGAGAGCTTCCTTATTGGATGTTGAAACAGCCTCTGATTCAGTTAGGGAAAGGTGATAGAACTCTTCCCTTAACTTGGTTAGAGACTCTCAGATATATGGGGTCTAGAATTACTATTGGACAGTACTAGATCTCCTTCACATATGAAGTTCTCTGATTCAGTGAGACATGTAATTTTACGTACTTCCCTTAACCCCAACTTAATCTTTGGCTAGTAGTTTTGGCCTCTAGTTTTAATCTTTGGCCTCTAGTTTTAATATGAACTAGATTTTGACAGACTCCTGCCTGGAAATGCAAGTGCCTTGCCTGATAAACGTCTGCTAGAAATCAAGATTCAGCTCCATTAAATAATTGCACTGCACCGTTGCTTTCCAAGAAATTGCAATTTACTCCTTGTGGCAGAGCTAGTTAAGAGCCATTCATTCATCTGCAACATCTCAGCTACGTGAACTTCCTGCCCCCCCAAGATGATTCACACTCAGCACAAACACCTTGCTGTTATCCGTCATGGCTGGCTAACTAGGAAGTTATAACTTATACTTACTTGTTGAATATAAAGAATCAAGCAAAACTTCCAGTTATGGTGTATGTCACTTTGACCATAACAAAAAATATGCTCCTACTAAAGGTCCATCATGGGGAACATGATAGGTATATCCCATGGAGAGTTTTTTGCTTGCTTCCATAGTCTACTGTACTTCTGATCCATGTGTTTGTTTCTGCCATCACTAAAAGCAAGGTTCCCCCAGACCACTGCTATGAATAAGCAGCAGAGCTGATTTTGCACTTGATATTAAGTCAAACCCTGGCTTAGCTGCCATGCCATGCTGAACTAAAAGGACTAGGGAAGAGCAAAAGGGGTGAGAGGGATGAACTTCCAGCAACATGTTGAAATGCTGTACTGAAGGGAAGGCCCCTTGAGAATTTGGGACTCTCCATGACACAAAGTGAAGCCATGATGGCTAGAGGGCTTTTGGGATGGCTGAGGTATTTTCAGGGCACTTGGCAGGTGTGTTTACTGTGATGTGTGAACCAGACTGGTAAAACCATGGAGTTGAAATACAATTGACAAAGGGTGGACCCTGACGCCCTTATTCATTTTATACCCCATGGACAATATCCAAAATTGCCCCAGCCAATGCCAGCAATCACTCAACTCTCCAGAGCAGATTTTGGGTGTGCAACATGTCTGCAAGGAAGAAGAGGAAGGGGAACTCGTGTTTGTCTGTGACACAAGAAGGCAACCACAGTTGGCTATCACTTGATCTTCCCCACCTTTACCTGGGAATGTTAAGAATGTGTTACATCGACACTGATGATTTTGTGTGGGTGAGGTTTTTTTTGTTATTTATTGTTCTATTAATAATTTGTAGTTTTGTTGTATTACTGTATATGTAAGCTGTCTTGCAAGGGCATCTATGTTGAAAGACAAGGTAAACAGCTACAAAATAAATAAAACTGTGGGTTCAGCAGTATATGTCTGTGTTCCACCTCCCAAGTGACCAGTCTTGATCATAATATCTAAGTCATATACTTCTGTTTATAATAGCACACACAAAAAATGTTATTGGCCAATGGAGAGAGGCGTTCTGCCATTTCTCTTGTTTTTCACAGCATTCCTTAAGAAAGATTTTTGGGCTTTGAGGATAATATTGCTCCTGAGATTTCTATTCCCTTGATGATCTTGAAGCAGTGCAGGCCTTTGTGAAAGGACAAAAACTGTTACCAATTAGCATGAAATTCTGACAGTTATGACCTCTCTCTCCAGGACCCGCTGAGATCTGTGAATAATGACTGTATTTTTAGATGTAGGCAGTAGCCAACATGGTGCCTTCAAGATGTTTTTGGAATACAACACTCATTATCCCTGACCATTGGCATTACTGCCTCGGGCTGATAAGAGTTGGAGTCCAACAACCTCTGGAAGGCACCATATTGGATACAGTTGTAGGGCCAAATAAGCTCTATCCCATAAACATGTTCTCAACTCATTCCCATTGAGATGGGTATAACTGAAAAGTGGTTGCACCTCGTGGTTGCGCAACCACTAGGATGTGGTTGTGCCCATAATGTACAACCACAAGTGCTGAAGTTACTTAAATTTGAGACTGTTTTTTCCTCCAGAAAAACAATAATATGCAGCCTACATATTACTATACCAAGGACATATACATAGCCATATCTGAATAGAAACCTGATTATTCAATACTCTCCAGAGAACAGACATGATTGTGCTGATGCCTTGAAGATTGCCACGACTCTCAGAAGGTGAAACGTTTGTCAGGTTCATTTCTGTATTGATAAAGAAGAAAAGATTGAGAGCGGGGGTGGAACAGCCTGATGGCAGTGCTACCTGTTGGGTTTTGATGTCTCATCACAGCTCTACAGGAAGTCAATCAAAGCATTTAGAAATAGAGGTTTTTTCTTTAAACAAAGTCTCAGTGGTAGCCAAACCAAAAGAATTGCTGCGGGGGTTTTGAATTATCAACATTGCTTTGAAGTATTCTATAGGAGGCCATTATTTTCCTGTCTATGATGCAGCTGTCAATGGACATTTCTGAGAAGAGGATGAAAGAAAGTTTTCATGGTTACAACTCCCATGGATACTTTGATATTTTCCATTTATTTAATGTCCAATATTTAAGTTATTGGTTGTTGTTTTTTTAATTTTTAGGAGTTAATCCACATGTCTTCAGGTCTTCAAACTACTATACAGCCACTATGTTAAATAACATTAGAGCAGAAGAGGTCAGATCCTCCAAGTGTCTCTATTTTTCAGAGACAGTCCCAGATTTACAGAAGCTGTCCCAGCCTCTGATTTGATCTCAGAATGTCTCGCTTTTCCTTAAGACATCCCTATTTTCATCGGACAAATGGTGAAGGGTATGGAGTTATGTGACTCCCAAGCCAAGGAGATAAGTAACTATACAACCTTTAGAAGACATCTGAAGGTAGCTCTGTATAGGGAAGTTTTTTAATGTTTAATGTTTTATTATGTTTTTATATATATTGGAAGCTGCTCAGAGTGGCTGGAGCAACCCAGTCAGATGGGTGGGGTGTAAATAATAAAATCATCATTGTAATTATTACTATGGAATAGGACGTCCTTATTTTCATTGGAGAAATGTCGGAGGGTATGGTATCTGCATGCTACATTCACATCACAAAGCACCTGTATAATTTTACTTTCAAATTACATTTAGAGAAATGCAAGCACAGAAATAGCTTACTAGAAATCTATTTAACAGTGCCACCCTATATATTTCTTCAGAAGTATGATCCATTCAGTTCATTGATCCTTACTCCAAGGTAAATGTGTATAGAATTGTGGCCTAGGACAGTGTTCTGTTTTGTTTTCTGCTGTTGTATTCTTCTGGTGAGGCCTTTTGGTTCTTAGTTGGAAGTGTTTGTCCTTCAGGCTAAACTGAAACTTTTCATATAGTGAAGATGTGAGGCTGAAATTGTCATGCTTAGAGAATTCTTTAGCAACCTCTAAAGACCATAGGGCTGTTGAAATTTGAGATGGGTTTTATGCATCAAAAAACTAGTCTTACATAGATTATTAGGTGGGCTTTCTAGATCGAGTAAAATGATGCAGAGCTGATGTTGTGTGATATTGTGTGTGATGATTATCCCAACCTGGTTATTTACAAAACACTGTTAAGCAGGAAAACCCTTCCCTAGTTCTCATTTCAAGTTCTTGTTTCTCCAATTCAACCTGTCTCTTCTCCAGGGTATGGTTTGAAGATACATGAGGCTACCACCTTACTGAAGCTAAGCAGGTCTGGGTCTGATCAGTTCCTGGTTTGGGAGGTCACCTGAGAACCACATATACACTGCCTTGAGTTCCATCTTAGAAGAAAGGTGGGTTATATGTTAGAAATCAAACAAAAGTTAGAAATGAAATAGTCTGAAATGTCTGTGAGTAATCAAAGTCATTCACGAACAAGCAATTTCTTACTGGCACAGGAGCTCCAGAGTGATCATGGTGTTCCATCTCCCACAAGTACTGTTCCACTTATTTCAAGGGAGGAATCAGATCAGCATAAACATCCCTTTGCATGTAAAAATTGCAAAATGTGAGTTAGCCCCTGAGAGCAAGATCATCTCTCTCTCTCTGAGTGTCTGTGGGGTTCTGGATCAGGGTGCTGATTGAGTCCAGTGGGAGTGCTTCTGAGTAAGTGGTTTCAAGATTGCAGGCCAATCAGTGGTATTTGCCAATGACTCACTCATTTCTCTGGGGCTATTGTCCTCATTTCTCTCTTTTTTTTATGTCATAATTTCTGTACATTACCCACTCCGGGCTCACATTACACTGACGAGTTACGCAATCAAGTCAGCTTTATGAAGATAATACTTTACTTTGTGGGTGTCACATTGACGCACTGAGCAAATGCCGCCTATGGTTCTGCAGTACGGAATAGATACCAATGAGCTATTTCTTTCCGTTGAGCTTGCTGCTCTCAAGAAGTGCTCTGATCGTGAAACGCTTCTTTGTTTCTTTTGGTTATTGAAAAAATTGCTTGATGGGTTGTCTTTGAATTGTATGAGGTTGGCAAAGGAAGGGTGGCAGGCTTGTAGGAAATCTTCCCCTGAAAACCCTAACCACCAGGCAGGGAACAGAAGGCAAGATATACCCCAACGCAGTAATCTTATACAACCGGCAACCTAAGAAGTAAATCAGGCCGATGAAAACGTGCTTCCCAGTTGGTCCACCATCATCCAAATAAATTCATTTCCAGTCTCTTATTTTTGTTTGTGTTCACGTAGAAATCCTGTTTTGTCCTATTTCTACATTAATCAACGTAACAAATTTTTTAAAACACACATCAGTTAAATACTTATCTAAATATTCATATTTAAATGTATTTTTTGTCAAAAGAAGATTTTGCATCTGAACAAAATGTGATGAGCCTGCATCTACAGTATTTTAACCTTTCAAATTATATGCATTTACACATCCCAAATAAGACCAGGAAAGAGCTCTCATTTAGGATGCGTAAATAATTTGAAAGGTAAAAAAAACTGTGGAGGTGACTTGAGTCTTTGTACCTCTTTCTGCTGTTGGCCTTTTTGCCCATAATTGCTGACCTTTGACCTAAGACCTGTCATCACCTGACTTGCTGCCTCCAACTGTTTCATAAGACAGATTTTATGAAATAGAACAACAAACATCAAGATGTTGGAAGCATTAGAACTAAAAAGGCTGACAAGTCAAAATGAGAGATGTACAAAATTTCAAATGAGTGAGGTAGGCAACATATGGCAGCATACAGTCTTTCAAAGAGCAAACAGAAATAAAATGACTTGTTCCAATAGGATCAAGACTGTACACTCCCCAAAAAATTACATTTGTTTTTGTTGTCCGTGAGAGAAACTGTGTATGTCAAAACACATTGGGCACATCACATATTGTGATAAAATTCCATTGTGTCACACACAGGGACAGACACACCCACCCCAAGCATTACTTAAAGCTTTTAGGCATTTTGCCCCAGCCATTTTTGGGAAGTTTCAAATTATAGCTCAATTACACTGAGTCATTCTTTTCTACATTAGATCACAGGTGGGCAGGGTGGAAGGTCTGTCTGTTCTGAGAAGGAAACAAGACTAAACTGTAAGATAGGTCCAACCCATCAACTTTTCATGAAGGAAATTATAGGTTTGAAAATGACTTATGATTGTAATAACACCCAGTATTTACCGACCTGGTTTGGTTTTGAACTGATGACCCAGAAAAGGAGAGCCTTTCCTGCCTTAATTCTCTGTCAATATATGTAATACATTCTTTATTGAACAGGTGTGGCACAGACTTAACATGCCTCTGTTCCCAAACTGCACACCCCGTAACAGAGTTATTTCAGTCTGAAACCTTGATCTCTAGTAAAGGGGTGCTGGTCAAATTATTCCGTGACATATTTTGAAAGATAGCAGATATAGTTGTGTTATGCACAAGGTTGTGATCAGTTAAACCAAAAGGAATTTTAGAATCATTCACAAAGAAATCCAGGAACTTTCCTGCCCTCTCTCCACCTCACACACAAAATTATACACAGAGGAAAGAGAGTGGGAAGATGTTCCATTGTGTGAATAGAAGTCATTCCACTTCCACAATTGTTTTGTTGGATTCAACCTAGTGAGTTTCAGTGCAGTCTTAATACTCCTCCCTGGGAGTAAGGAGAATGCATCCCTTATTGCCAATGGGCAAATTGTCTTCCCTAGGCAGGTGCCTGCACTAATCTATTGTTTTTCTGCTTTCTCCTATGTGGATTCACAGAACAATTTTGGGCATACATTCCAAGTGCAGAATGTTCCATCCTTCTTAAGTCATAAAGAACATAATCTGAACATCTTTGAAATGTCAAGGAATGTGTGCGTAGTTTGAAACTGAGTATGCATAGCTTGAAACTGAGGCAGTTTCCCATACAAAACATGCTACTGATAATCATTGCCATCCCCTTGTCTTATACATACACTTTTTGGACTAAGCAAATAGTGAGGTACTTTCACTGGGTTTACTAGAGATTTACACTAAATACAATGTACAAATAAACATGTGCAATAAAGATTGCTTACACTAGGCTTCCTCACTCTGGTGTCCTCCAGATGTTTTAGACTACAACACTCATCATGCCGGTTGGGGCTGATGAGTCACAAGGCATTCAGGATCCAGGGTATGACTGTATGTGGAACCTCTGGTGGACCAACTGAACTGAGATCCATCAACATCTGATGTGCGCCAGGTTCGGAATGGCCAGCTTGCACTATTAAATTGTGTGTATTTACAAGCACACAGAAAAATCTGTGTCATTTCAGCAGTGAGCACATGATATCTTGAAAATGTTGATTTTCCTACTGCTACCTTTCTGAAACACAGAAGGGAAAGAGCAGTTTCTTCAGCAGCTGTTCTAAGCTGTGAATGTCTGTCTGGTAGGGAATCACTGAGTCCCCTATTTCTCTATGGGCTGCAAATATTTTATTTACTAAAAGAAAACAAAGTCACCAAATCCTCCTCCATCCTTATGAGATGCTATTGCAGGCAGATTATTTTCTGCTCAAATTGCCACTGGCATCTGTATTCTCCAGCTTTGGGGATACGAAGAAGAGAGAGAGAGAGACCACCAACTGAGGCCTGAAGTGTCACATCAAGCAGATGCAATCATTGAAGAAGAGACAGCCCTTAGGTGTGTCCAGATGGTGGCTTTGAAGGGGAGGAACTGTGCAGTGTGTGTCAGTCTTCCATGATGAACATGCAGTAACAACATTGTCTAATGCTGATCACCTCTCTGCCGCTGCTTTTACCCAACATTGAAAGAGAACAGGGAGTGTGGACAACAGAGGCTGTAAGAAGGTTGTAAGTACTTGGTTAAGTGTATGAGCTATGAGCTATAAGTCCCTGACATCATTAAGTAGCTTTGGAAAAGTCTTTGGTTCATAATTATAGATGATTTAATTTCTTACACAATCCATTTTTTCCAGTACAGTTGTACCTTGGTTGTCAAACAGAATCCGTTTTAGAAGTCCGTTCGACTTCTGAAAATGTTCGACAGCCAAGGTCCGGTTTCTGATTGGCTGCAGGAGCTTCCTGCATGCAATCAGAACCCGCGGAACCTGCATCTGACATTTGGGTTCCAATAACATTCACAAACCGGAACACTCACTTCTGGGTTTGTGGCGTTCAGGATCCAAAACGTTTGAGTCACAAGGCATTCAGGATCTAGGGTATGACTGTATGTGGAACCTCTGGTGGACCAACTGAACTGAGATTGCCGCTGGAGGGCTTGATTGTAAGTTGGCACCATCATTTGGGGATTAGATGCACGGTCACCAAGAAACAATTTAGGAAAGCCCTGAAAATCAGAGCAAATGAGATAGACTAAAAAATCAAGAGAGCGAGAAAAGGTGCCACTGCTATAAGCTATGAGTACCTCTCTAGCCATCAGTAGAATAACCTCCTCTATACACCACATATGTTTAGCAGGCCAGACATATTTCAGTAATCCTAATATTTTCCCAATTAGTTTAGTTGAATTCTGCTCTACTCAGATACTGTCCAACTGCAGACTGAGCTAAACCTCCAGTGGGGAGCATGGCAAGAGTTGCCATGTATTTCAGAAGACTTTGGCTTATGATTATAGAGAATGGAGATTTAAATATGACATTGAAGTTAAGATTTTGAGGGATAATGAGATAACGCCTGAGCTTTCCATCTGTGGTGCTTCAGAAGCTTATGCAGGTTGGTAGGGGATCTCTCTGAACATTAGCTGGAGAGCTACCAGCTAGTTATCAAAGTCAGGTTATTGGACATCCTTTCTGACTGCACTACTCAAAAGTGTATGCCTGAATATGCTCTGATATGGGTATTAATTTCACTCTCATGTATGCTTCGGACAACAGCCCACAGGGGGTTACAAGGCTCCACTTTGATAGTTCTGATCCTGCTAAGTTCTCCAAAGCGCTAATCCTTTGTAAGAGCATTTAGACCATGTTTCCCAACACTTTTGGAAAATTTAAAAGCAAAGGAAAAACAGTTATTGACGCCATCAGGTACCATGTAGTACCAGCCAAAGTATATCTTTTGTATCCATCTGTCTTTCCTCCCTTTGAACCTTTTGTTTTCCTCACAGCTGTCTTCACTTGCTTTTAAACAGATGGTGTAAAATCAACATTTCTTTGTCAGCTTCCAGTGTAAGTCAAGAGAATTCCCTATGGACAATATATCAGAGGACTACATGCACTGCCTGTAGTAGATACCTATTTCAGGGTAATACTTTTTAAAGATAGCATTTGGACCCAATCTAACAGCACACCCTATCTGCTTTTCAGCTAGTCACATCCAAAATCACTAGGAACTTGCAGTCAGAAATGCAGCAGCAGACTATTCCTAATGGCACCTCCCCATTTAATTGGTTTTTTTTTACTTTGCCGTTCTCCTGCATTGACACCCACAGCACATAGCCACTCCTTTCTTTCCCTCTGCCAAATTAAGTTCCTTGAGAGTGGCACCAGAGCAGTCAATAGGCAAACTCGGCCCTCCAGATGTTTTGGGACTACAATTCCCATCATTCCTGACTGCTGGTCCTGTTAGCTAGGGATGATGGGAGTTGTAGTCCCAGAACATCTGAAGGGCCAAGTTTGCCTATGCCTGCACCAGAGTGCAGAATTCCACAACTGGAGACTAATTCACACATGGGTATATCACATGTGCACATGATCAGAATGGATCTCTGCTCACTCAGGCGGACTTCCCTTTGTTCTATAGTCTCATGCATTCCTGACAGCCTCAAAAGCACAGAGTGTTGCTGAAGTGTAGGTGGGTTCCCATGAGGCAAGACACAGTGATAACACCAGGAACCTTTTTTGAACTAACAGGACTGGACAACAGGAGCAAAGCAACTGCTTATATACATTTCTGAAGGCCTGGGCCACTCCCACTCTCAACTTGATTGGCTGTCTAAACTTCCAAGCTGCGAATCATGACTCAGAGTTCAAGGGCGAATGGCAGAGGCCCAAATCCTGAAATGTTCTGTGATTGGATATCATGTATCGAATCAGAACACAGGGGCTCAGACCACAGAATACATAACAGTTGCCATTTTTAATTGCAATCTTTGGAACACAGAAACTGAAATGTGTAACTGATTGTTCAAGGATTCCAGAACATTGTATGGAAAGGTGGTCAGGATGTCATGACACTGTTTTATGGCCTGTGACTTCCTGCTGGTTTACCTTCTCTTTCATGACCCATCACCAACAGATGTGAGTACGCTTCAAAAAAGAGAAAGGATTCCTCACAAGCTAACATGCTCATTGTGCAGCGAAGGAGGGAATGCTAGAAATATAAACTTGCAAGAATTTCATTTTACTTGGGTCAATTTTATGCTGCATGTTCATAGTTCATTTACAAACATGTTGGCAGTCTATACATTACAGTATATTAATTAATGGAACCCTTTTATGTTGAAGCAAAAGAGTTTTTTTTAAAAATGCACAATCTTGAAGTAATTGAAGCCCTAATTATGGTGCACAAAGAGCAAAAACTCTTTTGTAAGTAGCTCTAGCACTTGGAATTTGTGCAATTAATTGTAGCGCTCACATCTTCTTTCCCTAGTACTTTATTTCTTAAAGAAATTTGGAAGTCTAGAATCGGAAGGACCTTCAAAAGTCATCCATTTTAATTCATGTAATGGCCAGGAACCACCCAACATCTTTAAACGGATTAAGCTGTTCCTATAATGACATATAATCAAATTAAATGATAGTATCCTGAAACTGAAGAGTTGCAGGGACAGGTTGAAGCCCCTGCAGCAAATGTGTTTGTAGAAAAAAGGGGGGAAAGTAAGAAAAACATAGGCTGTGTACATGCTATACCTTTAAAGCACATTTGAAGCATCTTCTTTCCCTCAGAGATTTCTGGGCACAGTAACTTACCCCTCACAGAGTTACAATTCCCAGCATCTGACAACTACAGTGCCCAGAATTCTGTGAGGGGGGAAATGGGTTTCAAATGTCCTTCAAAAGTATAGTGTGTATGCAGCCTCAGCTAACAAACAGTTAAGCATGATATTTTTCCATCAGCCATTCTGGAAAAGACAGAAAAAGGGAAGGCAGGGCAGAAGGGACTTTTTTTTATAATGAGTCGTACCAATGGTCCACCTAGCCCATTAAGAGCAATAAGACCTGCACCAGGTACTACCAGATCTCTGGAGAAGAGACTTACCATCATTGTGGCAATTTGTCCCCCTCAACATTTGCCTTTTGCTGCTGTCAGTCTCCTCTGGATGAGAGATGGGGGAGCCAGCTGTATGTTATCCAGCCTGTACGTCAGCCATATGTCATCTACCCCTCATCTCTGAACTGTATTTGGAGTGCAGCAATAGAAGTTCCAGAAACTTTCTTGTTGATTAACTCTTACTTTGCTTCTGTTTGCCAAATGGTTGATTCTTGACATTTTTTTAATTTACTGGCCTGTAATTTGTATGTTTGAATTGCTAACGCTCTGTATTTTGATGCTTTGAATGTTTGCTGTAAGCTGCTTTGGGCACAGCTCATTGTAGAAAAGTGGAATATAAGTAAGCTCTATCAATTAATGTTAGCAGCTCTTTGGAATCTCAGGAAACTTTTTTCTAGTTCCTCTGAAAACTTTTCTTACTGGGGCAACCATCCCCAAACTGGTGCCCTCCTGACAATTGGCCATACTGGATAGGACTGATTGAGTTATGAGTTAAAAACATCTGGAGGCACCAGGTTGACAAAAGCTGAACTAGACATTCTGGAAGATCACACTTGAAATTTGTGCTGTGCATTACAGTGGTACCTCGGGTTACATACGCTTCAGGTTACAGACTCCGCTAACCCAGAAATAGTGCTTCAGGTTAAGAACTTTGCTTCAGGATGAGAACAGAAATCGTGCTCCGATGGTGCAGCAGCAGCAGGAGGCCCCATTAGCTAAAGTGGTGCTCAGGTTAAGAACAGTTTCAGGTTAAGAACGGACCTCCAGAACAAATTAAGTACTTAACCCGAGATACCACTGTACTAAGCTCCTGCCTCTCCACCACTATGATTCTTTCTACTAATGACTACAAAGACTTTGCAATCTTTGTCTCACTCAGCTTAGAAAATGACTTTCACATGGGTTCACAGTATAGAGCTGTGAACAGGGGAAGCAGCTTTCGTTATCTGGAGTTGAAGACACTTAAAAGACATTTGCATTTTAAAAATATAATTAAACCTGATTGTTGTTTGGAAGTTTAAGCAGAACTGCTCTTGTTCAGAAGCTCTACTACTACAGGCAAACCATCCCGTGGGAGCGCAGCAGTCATTTGAATGATGGACATGCAAAGTGTGAAGCCTTGGAATCTCTGAATTAGTATCTGGACTGCATTTTCATACTTCATGGAGAATACCCCGTATTATATGAGCAGAGAGGAGAACTTTGTAAGTGGATGCTAAATATTTTGTGGCTATTTCAAATGCCTTCATCTATCCTCAAATCCTCTGTCAATCAATAAATTATGTTTGGCAGATAGCAGGGACCTCAGGCCATTTGGCTGTTGTGAAATGTTTTCCCTGTTCTACATTTAAACAATTACCACATCAGCTATACACTTTTTTTTGGGGGGGAGAAGGAATTTTGCAGTGGTGAACATTCCTAATCTGCATCATGAAGGACAGCACACAAATGTCTCTGCGTGTTCCAATGTGAGGCTGTTGAAAGGAGTTTCCGCAAGGTGACCATAAAGCATAAACTGATCTGATTTCATGCACTTGGTTTTATCTAATGGTGAGTTCTTCATGGAAGTCATTTGCGGTCTCTGTGGGATTGCCTATTGTTTTTATGCACCTTTAACTCAGTCATGTATGCATTATCCTGGAAGCATGTGGGTGTGCTATGGGAACCAAAACACATATGACTGCTATGACTAAAGAGGTATATTTCTTTCTCCTCTTTTATCATGGCAGTTGCATGTACTAATGTACAGAAGTCTATTTTCATATACCAGACGGTTGTTAAGCCACTTATAATACTATGAAGACAGGAGTATTATATGTGATTACAGCCACTTAGCTGCCCCCTAAAGAAAGTTCTGAATGCTAAGTACATTTCAGTTGCTAAAGACAGGATGAGCACAGAGTGTACAATGGATGGCTATTTGAATGCAACCATTGTAAACAGCTATCATGGTTTACCAGATGTACAGTACCTATCCCTTTATTAGTTTTATGATTATAGTCAGCAATATTCATTACCATAAAAATAGCTATAAATATGTATTTAGAGAGTACATTATAAACCAATGGGTTTCTTAATGGTTCCCATGCACTATAAAACAAATAGTGTAAAAATGCAGGAACACAATATGATCTGTTATAATTTTGTTGTTTTTAAAACAAAGAGAAAAATGTGTGAATTATTTCTCATGTGCTGTCTTGAGGAAAATGGGAGGTGTGTCAAAAGGAAAATCAGAATGGACAAGATGGCTGATTACTGATTTTAGCCTTTACTATGAAGGGTTGACAAACTTGTCATTACCAATATCAGTTTTCCGTATAAAACATTTGCAAGTATGACATAGCAGAGGTGTTTAATGCTATTGCTGCAAAACATGAAATACAAAGTCATAAAGTGATTCCTGCAAATAATGCGCTTGTAGAGAATTGGGGCAGGAAGAATATTTGGGCTTCATAAGCTGCTTACATGGCTTATGAAGTCAGTCTGTGATTAAAATAAAATAGCTAATGCTATTCAACAGAAGCATCCTGGTCAGGGGAAGTAATAGTGCCACTCTATTCTGCTTTGGTCAGACTACACGTGGAGTACTGTGTCCAGTTCTGGGCACTACAGTTTAAGAAGCATATTGACAAGCTGGAATGTGTGCATAGGAGGGCAACCAAGATGATCAATGGTCTGGAAACCAAACTTTATGAGGAATGGTTGAGGAGGGGTATGTTTAGCCTGGAAAAGAGGAGACTGAGAGGATAGCCATCTTCAAATATCTGAAGGACTGTCACATAGAGGATGGAGCAAACTTATTTTCTCCTGCTCTGGAGGCTGGGGCCTAAAATTCTATGATTCTATGAAGGCTGCTCATAAGGCTTACTCCTTGCAGACATCTGCAGCAAGGCAGGAATATCCATTCAGGGGCACACATGAGAAGTAGCAAGTAGAAAACCGACCTGTGAATCAGGAAGTTCCTTCTTCAAATCTTGCTTCTGGCATGAATTCGTAGGTCACTGCAGTCAAACCACTCCCTGTCAGGCCACAGTTATCCACTACCATCCATCTGCAATATGGGAGATAATAATACTGACTTATCTTACAAGTTGTTTGTAAGGACTATTGCTAGATAATGCATGTGAAATGCTTTGAACACTTGGAAGTGCTGTACAACTGTGAACTCTAATTAGATTAGGGTCACTAATTGGAAAGAATATTTCATCACCTTATATGAACAGCTGACAGTTTGGACAGTGACCAAACAGGATATTTGTCACAAGTGTGATCAATTAAAGGTATCTGTTGCTAATTAGTCTGACTTCTGGGTATATTTTGATATTACATTGCAGAAATTAGTATAAGACCACTGAACAAAATGATGTGGTTGTACAATACTTGTAACTGTGTATTTTACTTTGCATGAGATTTCCATATGAATAATTATTATTCCCAAACTGTGACTTTGGGATGTTTTTCTGCGACTGTGATTCTGTATCTGTGAGGTCAGATTCTAGCAGAGGAACCTGCTGAACAGGTCAAACTAGTTTCTTTGCTAGGTTAATGGTGGCAGCTGTTCTGTACTGAATCCAAAGTTGCGCCCCAAGATCCCCAGGACCCACCCCCAAAATAACTTCACCCGAACACTTATTTTAGTTTAAGTTTTTGGGCAAATTTTGGCCACAACTTTATTGAAATACAACCACGTGAGCAGTATTGGCTTAGGCATTGACTCCCGACTATAACTGACTCCACCTCTCTGGGTGATAGTCCAATGGGATAAACCAAACGAGGGAGCAAGGTTGATGAGGACCAATCAAAGCTCACCCTGGGCTTCCTGTGGTCCTGGCATGGCCCTAGCCCCTCAAGTGGACTTCAGACGAGATCCAGGACCCCCAGATTCCTTTAACGGAATACCCAGTTCCTGGAGGGGCACCTCCCCTCCCCACACTCCAACTGAGTCAATGCCTAAACGCCACCTTACAAGTTGTGATGATTGCTAAGGGGTAGGCAAAAACCAAGTGGCTAAAGCCAATCTGCCAAATGGAAAAAAATCCTATCCAGCCCCTGTTCCAAAACAGGCGACCCAAAGCAAAGCAAGGCCAACAACTCTGCCTAAATCTAGGGAGGGAGGGCAGATGTTCGGCAGCGCAAAGCAAGTGCCCCTACTTGCCTCACACTGCCGGTTTTAAAGTCCCTGGGATCATGTCACCCTCCGGCAATTGGCTAAAACAGCCTGGTGTGATCCCAGAGCTATGGCCAGGACATCTAGCAATTTAACCCTGTAAGGGGAGAGCCCTGGGGCCCCGCACACAACCAGGACCCTCTATTGGGAGGTCCCATCTATGGCTTTGGGGGCACCATTCCCCTGAAAACTAATGGGAAGGAAAGATCTGTTGGAGTGTTAATGCTGTGAGAGCTCTTCCATCCTATACTCACGTTGTATATACATGCAGATAAAACCATGTATCCTAAAAACACCGCAGACTCCATTGAATGAGTGCTAGCACTTCTGGAGTCTCTTATCGCTGGGGGACTGGGATGGATACAACACTATGTAAGAAGCATTTAAAAACCAAACAGCTAGAATTATAGAACCAAGGCAGCTATTTGAAAGAAGTGCCAAGCTGCTGGGTACGTACTGGCTGTGCTCTAAGTCTGCTTCCACTCAGGTATGAATTTAAAGTGGACATGGCAAAAAAGCAGCTCTTTATTTTCTTGACAGATGAATGAAAAGTATAGTCTAAAATGGATCCCCATGTGGCAGCACACCAAGACTGAAGTGTATTGCACCTGGAATCTGGATGAAAACCCATCTCGTTTCCCTATCCCTGACAGGCACGAGGTAGGCAACCAAGCTGAAAATTTGCCAGCTGTATAATGTGAAACTTCATTTGAATTTCAATGAAAAGGTGATGCATAAAGAAAGACCTGGCTCACAAGGCAGCAGATTTTGCTTTTAAGTGCATACTAAATATTAAGCTTGTTATGCCTATTCAGCACAAAAGACAGGTACATTTTCAAAAGTAATTTTAAAAGTTAGAAGTCGGACCGCCAACAAAATGTTGCAGCATGAAGTACTCGTGCTGAGTGTTCCAGTCAGTCAGCAATGCCCTTTTGCAGGATATTCCATTCCATTCCTCCTTCCTTCCAGTGTTACATGCCCCGCCCCCACCAGCCTGCCAGTGTTCCGTGGCCATTGATCAAACTTAGTCCTCATTGGGCTCTTTTTGGGTTCCTTCCGTCTTGACATTTTTCTCTGAAAGACCTCTGGCCCATTGCCTAGCTGCTGCTTACAAGAAGGTAGAGGCAGTGGTGAGGTCAGCATGGGGCAAACACACCAGCAGGAGTGCCAGATTGGCTCCACCAATCTGGTTTGCACATGGGGCAAACACACCAGCAGGAGTGCCAGATTGGCTCCACCAATCTGGTTTGCACATTGCTGCCACCCCAAACTTTTATCTCTTAGTAAGAAGCAGCAGAGAGCCAGTGTGGTATAGTGGTTAAGAGCGGTAGTTTCGTAATCTGGTGAACTGGGTTCGCGTCTCCGCTCCTCCACATGCAGCTGCTGGGTGACCTTGGGCCAGTCACACTTCTTTGAAGTCTCTCAGCCCCACTCACCTCACAAAGTGTTTGTTGTGGGGGAGGAAGGGAAAGGAGAATGTTAGCCGCTTTGAGACTCCTGAAGGGGAGTGAAAGGCGGGATATCAAATCCAAATTCTTCTTCAGCACAACTGACTGGTGGTCAAGTGTGTAGTGCCATCTCACCACACTTTCCACTACCACCTTAGTTAAAGTTGCCATCTTAAAATCTTGCTTTACTTGCTTTCATTTCAATATTCATTAGGCCCAGAAGTTGCAAGCAGAAATCAACCACCTCAGCCACTTGTGCAGGAACGACCCACTGATTAATGTTCCACAATATAGTTTCTCATGCATAAAGAATCAGAGCCAAGTAGTTGCTAACTACTTTTTAAGTCTTATTTCCTTTATCTTTAATGCCATCATCAGTTACCTAAGATATTCCAAGTTGTCAGCACAGAACTCGCATAAAGAGAACTCTCTGGGCCTATTAAAAAAGGCTGTAAAAATTCTAATGCTGGTCACATGTTCCTCATGTAATGTGAGCTCCAGCCCTGGGAAACATTTATCTGTGCAGGAACATCTAATAAATAGTCACACTCTCCATTCAGTTCTATCCATTCAGATGCTGTGACGGCATTCAAGACAGTTTTGCTGTTTGAATGGTAAACAATCATGAAGAGGAAGCATAAATTGGCATGAAAGAATCACATTGGTTTTTATCAACATAACAGATGATGGCATACTCCCCAAAGGCTGACCATACCAGAAATGGCTACGTTCATTGTGAAAAGAAAAGAAAAGAAAAGAAAAGAAAAGCATCAAACTAAAGCATGCTCTAGCATTTCAGGGTTTGTAGTCTTGAATAAAAGAATTGATTATTATGAATTAAGAATAGATTGGATGCCATTAGCTTAGCTAGTGATTTCAAAATAATAAGCTGGGACACGTCTTTCCCCCTTAGTGAGTTATAGGGATCTTGTGAATGGGCAGGTGCAGTTCAATAATCTATCATTTTAGATTTTGAGTTTATTTTATTTTTATCTGTTCAGTTGTTATGGCAATAACTTTTAAAAGGTAACTGGAGAGAAACTTAGGACAGACCAAAAGAAGTACTTTTTCACATTATGAAATTCTCCACCCACCAACTTAGACAAATTCCTGGTGGATAAAGCTATCAATAGCTACTAGGAACAATGGCTATATATTGTCTCCAGTATCAGCAGTATGCCTCTGAAATCCATTTGTCGTGGATCACAACTGGGAGGGATCTATTGCACTCATGTCCTCCTTGTGAGCTTCTGCTGGCACCTGGTTGGCCATTGCAGCCAACAGGTTGCTATGGTCGGATCCAGCAAGACTCTCCTTCCATGTTTATGTCTTTTGTTTTGGGGACATGGCAGCATTAACTTTTACAACACTAAATAGTGTTTCATAACACTAAATTCCTCTGCTATGCTCAACTAGGAGATTTGGTTTTATTCCTAAATCATACCATGCCACCTTTCTTGGTATTTAGCTTTCAGACCATAATCAAGACAAACAATGATGAAATCCAACTGCTTTTAAGTGAAATTAATGAAGTCTCTTTCTGTCTATAGGAGTTTTGTTTACTAAGCCGAAGGCAAGAAAACATGCACAATAGGAACATTTGTCATGAGAAAGAGAAAGGTTAACAACCTTTGCTGCTGGGACAGAGAAGTTGATTGTTAAACCAATAAACCAAAAACCACAGGCAGCAAAGCATGATCTGTGCAAACCACTTTTAAAAACTGGTTTTCTTACAGCAGGAAATCTAAGCACGTAGATAAACAGACTGGAAGCCAGGAAGATCACAACACCTAAAGGCTATATTATTTGAAAAGGTGATGTCTAATTTTGGTGCACTCTTTATAAACATCTCCTTCACATTTTATCTTGTAAGGAAGGGTTTTCAGAGACAGACAGAAACAACTTGAACATTGCCTAGTTCTCTTATGAGCTTTATGTGTTAGGTGCAAGACACTGAACATGGCCCAGTGGTTGAGAGCAGCCAGTACAGTCTGCTTAACACAGGTGCAATATCCACACATTCAGGTGCTCAACTCAACAACTTGGCAGTGTTCTGCACTAGCTTCTGCTTCTGAACCACTCTCAAACTTTATTTATTTAATTCTTTAGTATACACGTAGACCTTAGGGGAGATAAAATCAAACCCTGCTGAACTCCACATTAATTACTCCATGGGGGCTGGAAAACACTCCCCCAAGCAACACCCTCTGGGAACGACCACCCAAGTAGGACCAGAACCACAACCACCGCAAAGCAGTGCCACCCACCCCTAACTTGGACAGCTGCTCCGGAAGGATACAACGGTTGGTGGTACTGAAAGTCGTTGAGAGGTCAAGGAGAATTAACAGGGAAACATTTCCCTTTCCTCTCTTTATTATGACAGAAGTCAGAATACAGAGCAACCAAAGCAGTTTCTAGGCCAAAACTGGGCCTAAACACCGATTGAAATGCATCTAGAAAATCAGTTTCATCCAAGAGCACTTGGGTGTGGTCCACAACCACCCACTCTAGAACCTTGCCCAGGAAAGGGAGATTAGCAACTGGCCAGCAGTTAGTTAGATTTTCCAGGGAGAGTTTCTTAAGCAGCAGTTTTACTGCTGCCTCCTTCAAGCAGGCAGGGACCACCCCCTCTCATAAGCAGACATTAACCACCTCCTTGGCCCAGCCAGCTTTCCTCTCCCTGATAGTTTTTATCAGCCAGAGGCACAAGGGTGCAGAGAGCAAGCCGTCACCCTGACCCATCCAAGCACCTTACCCCTTTAGACAGGAGGCATTCACCAGGGTGTGGTAAAGGACTTTCTTAGCAATGCTATCTATAACTTTGAATCCTCTATAAATATGTTAACGAGCCTTTATCTTTTGTAGTGAAGCTACAATCAAGTTTCTCTTTTAGTCCTCACACATGATCTGAGTAGGGTTGTTGAAATAACCAGTGTTTGAATATGTGAATAAAAGTATGACACCTAAATCCCAGGGGTTGTATCCAATGTCAGTACTATTCACGACAGACCTATTGAAATTAATGGACATGACAAACTTAGGTAGAATTCAATGAATATTGCTCAAATTAGACTCATTGGAATTAATGGACCTAACTTAGCCATGTCCATTAATTTCAGTGGTTGTACTCGGAGCAAAACCTAGCTTAATACCACCACTAAATTCTAATGGGTCTACTCTGAAAACAACATAGTTGGATACAGCTCCAGAGTTATTTATTTATTTATTTATTTTATTTTATTGAATATGTCATCTGATAGACTTCATTGAATTCACCGTTTTGTTCTTAATTATAGATCCAATCCTGTTGGCAGGTTTTCAGAGTTGGAAAACTAGTATACGTCTGAGTGCCCCATGCCAAACTCTTGACATCTGGCAAATCTAAACACAGTCCTTGCCTCTAGCACTGTTAAAAACAGCGAGCTTAATCTCATTTAGCTGATCCTAATGAATAAAAATAATCTCCCTGGGAAGCGATCTTTCTTTCTTTCTTTCTTTCTTTCTTTCTTTCTTTCTTTCTACTTTACTCCATATGGATGATGGTGCCTTTCTATTAAAGCATTTTAGCTCCAAAAGAGTATTTGAAATGTCATAATTAATAAGATTTTGTGTTTGAACTTTGCATCCACTAAGACATTTAAAGCAACTGAAGCTCAGTCCTCTTCAGTCATTTATTTCTTTCATCCTCCAGACATCAGTTTTCTGTCCAACCCCCATAAGATTTTTTCTTTTAGCAGATCTGCAAATGAGGGAAGACTGGGGGTGGGGAGGTCACAACCAACTGTACCTTGAAAATGTCTGTCTGAATTGTGCCCAATTAAGTCATTGTTGCAGAAAATAAATAAAAAACCCATCTAATTCAACTGAAATCACAGCATTGGCTACAACAGTTTTTTAGCAGCCCAACAACTTTTGAAATGTCATCATTTTGATAGCTGGTATGAGGTGATGGAGATAAGAAGAGTGCAGTCGAATACCCAGTTACCTGGAAACAAGCCCCACCAAACTCGGCAGAACTTATTTCTGAGTTATTACTGTTATTATTATCATTATGGGAGGCCCACAAGCAGGACCTCAGCACAAGAGAATTCTTCTGTCCTTCTTCTGGAAGCAGAAGTAGAACACAGTCATCAGGGATGGTAACCACTGAAAACCAGATTTAGGGCAGAGCTACTGATTCTGTTGCTCTGGGCACTGAGCCTACGGGGCGTCATAAGGCATTGCAACTATGACGTAGTGAGCAGAACAGAACGTGAGAGGTGAATGAGGGGTGCCAACTTTTGGGTTTCTGCAGGGCACCACTGAAATTTGAAAGACTAAATTCCACCCCTGCTGAAAAACTTACCTCTTATCCTCCATGAATCTGTCTAATCTGCTTTTAAAGGCAAATTGGTGGCCACCACCCCACACCTTCTGCCTTAGCTTGATCATGCAGCAATTGGGGGGTCCTAGAAGCAACAGGGGGTGAGTCTTCATCATGCAACCCCCTCTCTTGACACCTTATTTCAACCCATGGAAGGAATTGTGCAAAGTCCCCTATGAGGTGAAACAACACACATTTAGGCTGCCCCTCCCCCTTTGGTGGGGGGCTTTTCTAACTTACGGTAAGTTATGAACATTTTTGTTTTTGTTTTCTTCCAGAACATAGACTTTAGCTGTGCACCAGAGACTCTGCACACAGAATGATGACGCATTATTTACAAAACCTTCAGCATTAAGTCAGTGTATGACAGGGTGCTCTTAATCAATATGGGAAGATTTTGAAAATGATTAACTGTCGCAATTAAATCTGAATCCTTTGTGAAAATATACACCATTCATGGAGCTATTACATTGTTGTTCAGCAATCCATCAAAACAAAGGAATGCACATGCTAATAAACATGTCGTTTTTTAATATTGTTTACTACAGAAAGAGTGACAAACAGCAGCGAATTGGCAAGACTGGGGAATATCTGGAGCAAATAATAATAATAATAATAATAATAATAATAATACTGCAATGTGTGCTTTACAGGGATTCCTGATACTATTGCTGTGGAAGAATTGTCTGAGGGAAGAATTGACTTCCATTGCTCACCAACTGCTGTGACGGTGTTGCCAGGAGAGAGTTTTGTATCAATTTTCATAAATGGCCATCCTTCTGCTGGAGTTTTGCTGTGCTTGTGTGTTGCATGCATCTTATGAAGGGATCAAATCCTCATAAGAACGACCCCTCTGGATAAGGTCTGTCTAGTCCAGCATCCTGTTCTCCTCGTGGCTACCCAGATGGCTGTAGGAAACCCTCCAGCAGGACCCGGATACAAGAGCACTCTCCCCTCCTGTGGTTTCCAGCAACTAGTATTCAGAAACATTGCTGCCTCTTAACGCGAAGGAAGAGCATAGCCATTGTGGCTAATCATTGCGGCTAGGAGCCACTGATGGCCATTTCCTCCATGAATTTGTCCAACCCTCTTTTAAAGCCATCCTCCTAATGCAGTATCCATCATGATGTTTGTTCAGCAGGCCCCACTTGTCATTATTACTATGAACCATCTGTTTTACTGTTGTTGTTTTTTGACGTTTTAAATGAAAAGTAATTGTTATTGAACTAAGATGGATACCTTTCATAGAAAAAGTCAGTGTGACAATGGGGGCTGAATGGACGGACAGAAGCCTTATCTTGGTTTAAGGGAAGGTTGTAGCCTCTGCTTGCTCCTCCTTGGTTAAAGGAAGATCCCAGTAAAATGATCCGGGAGGATATGCTTCTGTCCAAATGCCCAGGCAGAAGATCAAGGGCCATAGCACTCCTCCAACAAGGACCCCTTGGGGTACCCCTATTTGATGTGGGTCATTAGGGCTCACCCTAGGGGTGGTTTGCTCTTAGCTGCACTTCCAGCAAATGGACTGGGCAGAATATGGCTTTACCCAATGCCTAAGCCAAAACCGTTCACATCTGTAATCAATAAAGTTGTGGCCTAATTGAACCCAATCTATATATCTTCTGTCTGGTCTGGTTATTTCATAATTAGGGAGCAAAGGGGTTATGCAACCTTGACACACTATTTGTTTTCCGTTGATTCCTTCAACATCCCTAGTCCTTGGCTGGATTAGGGAAACAAAGGCAAAGTCTCAATGTGCTAGACTGTTCATCTATTCAGTCCAACGCATGGAAGCAAAAAAGAGAGATTTGGTTTTAATATATGTGCAGCCCTCTTCTTTATACACCACATGAGCTCAGCGATGTACAACACAGAGGCCTGTCATGTTGTCGGGATCAGATGGCCCACTCTCTTTTGCTTGAGCTTTTATCCTGTTTCATTGACTTTGCCTCCAGCCATCCTGCACATCTGTGATTTCTGATCCCAGAAGACTCCATAGCTCCTATTATATATGCACCGCTTACAACCTCTAAATTTGTTAGCAACAGGTTGCATCTCTTTTATGAAAACAATGTCACGACCTGCCTTTTTGCTTAATTTGTCAGCCAAAAGGTAGCAAATCAAATATTAATGTTAGATTTCCCAAATCAACACTGAATGGTAAAGGGTCTGTTGTCAGAAGCCAAATCATTTGAATTGTTCAATAGGCAAACAGAAAAGCTGTTGATGGAGAGCATCTGGATTTTTGTTTTCCTGTTTACCTCCAAGGAAGCTAAAGGAAACTGTTTCATGTTGCTCTCTTGCCTCGACTGTAAGAAATATTTCAAGTGAAGCCTCTCTTCCGAGAAGGAGATTGTCTTGTGATTGATTTGTCAAGTTTCTTGAGGTTGGAAAATAACTTGTAACATTTTGAAGCTGCAGCCCAAAATATATAGTTTGTTCCCACAATACATATCACAGAAACAAGGCATAGATAAGAGGTAAGTAAATACATTTCCTCTGTTGGCATGCAAAAAATATTGAGTTAGAAATGTAGCAAATGCTCTGGGCTCCTTAACTACCCTGCCAATATTGTACATTAGCACCTACCTTTCATTTTCCCATGTCATACAGTATTAATGCATCTTAAGTTTTCAAACATATACAGCCATGATAAAACGGGATAGCTGTCAGAATTATTCAGGTGGGAATAAGGTCATCCAGGAAGATTAAAGTGTAGTGTGAGCTGGTGCAGTAATTGCAGTTACTGCGCCAAGATTGGGTCTGATGCCATCAAGCGATGGCAGTGAAACCAGTTTGGGATCCAATGGCTTTCTTGCTGACTGCTGCCAGTGAGGACATGCCAGTGGCCTACCTGCATGTTCCATAGGCTGAAGGGAGAGGTTGGTGCCAGTGGAGCGACAGCTGCATCACTCCATCAGTGGTGGTTAGTCAGAGGCTGGCTTAGCAGGCAGAGCTGAGCAGAGGAACCCCTCCACCCAATCCAACTCTTCCAGCTCAGTGCAAGGGGCATTTAGATTGCTTTGTAAATCATTCATATTCTATTCTATTTTTTTGTCAGTTGCTAGTGGAATGTAAATAAATTTATGTTGACCACATGACTTGCATTGAATCTGTATCTGTAACATTTGGAAGCAGCCCACTCTGTTTTAAATCCACTCTGCTTCATTCCAATTAGATTTGTTAATCTAGCTCAAATCTGTTAAATCTGAAGATCTATTTTGTCCCCATTGTCTATAATAGGAAATCTAGAAATGGTTATAACTTTTTTTCCACACAAATGGATAAAATTTGCAGACAAGAAAGTACCCCTAAAGTAGGTTATATCTGCTGAATTTCAGATAGATCTATCCAGGCGATTTTGTGCTGTGTTCCCTACTTTCTGTGACCAAATACTTTGAAAACTGGGCCATGCTGAGCGTGTGCCTGTGTAAGATACCTGAAAAAATCAGATAAATTATTCTAGAGAAGCTCTTGTACTAGGCAAGTTTACCTTTGTTATAAAACCCTGGAAGTCGGTTTTCTTCTCACTGTCTCCCTTCCACCTCCCAGTCTTGAACTACCATCTATGAAGAAAAATGACTCTAGCTGATCCACACACACCTCAGCTGGTGCAGAAGGGGTTTGGATTACAGTGTAAGTCATTATTTCAATGGGCCTACTCTACACCTGGTGAAGTCTGAGCTGTGATTAGCTGGTCAGCAGATTTTTTTAAAAAAGAAAACAATTTCAATTGAAGTATTTATAAAAACCTAAGCACCATCTTAAAAGAGTCACCCCTTATATTCTATCCTTTGTGACAAAGAAAGGGGAATGCCTTCTTTAACATACACATGCATCCTCTACAAGCAAACGGAAGCATGATATTTTTCTTTAGAAACTATATACACACTCATGCAGATTGAAGTGGCAGATCAATCAACTAAAACATGCACTGTTGATCAGCTTCATTTAATTGAGCGGCAGCCCTAGAAAAATGTAGATTATATTCAAAAAGTGTGGGATCAAATTAAGGGATGAAATGGTGGATGATTAGGGAGCAACGTTCTTTCATGTCTGTACTGAGTTGGTGTTCTGATCAAAGTTTCTGATTGAAGGGTAGCAGCCTGGAAAGCGTAGCCCTTTTTGGATGGATGCACCTGATGTACGCAACATCTGGCTGAAGATGCAGCACACAACTAATAACTTGACTGTAATGAAAGTCCTTTTAACTGTCATGAGTAGGTATGGGAATGAAGCTCTTGAAAAGTGAATGAAAGAGTGAACCTGACTTTAGTTTGCACACCTGCTGTCTCCCCTGCTGTCTCCCCTGCAAGAGCCCTGAATTAGTCATCAATACTATTTTTTTTTAAAGAAAACTTCTTTCATATGGAAACAACTGTCCTTGAACCCAGAGCATGTTTTGTTGTTCCACCCACAAAAAAGAAAGGACTTTTTATATCTCATCTTTCTTCTCCCCCTTAATTCGGCTGCTTGGTAAAGGCTCTTGCTAACAGTGTTGTTTAACAAATATGCCAATTGCCCGGGAGTAAATTGTGCAGGATTCTGAGCAAGCAGGTTTTGGGATTATGATATTGTAAGAAATATTCATCATTCCTTAACTAAGGTACCTTCTCCCCACCCCACTTTAATCTGGCTGCTTAGAAAAGATTCAGAATAGCTTTGTGGTTAAAACAGATATGCCTGTTTGTATGTTTGTTTGTTTGTTTTAAAAAACACCAGTTGCCGAGAGTAAACTGCATTGAATCCAGTGGAGCTTACATCTGAGTAGACAGGTTGGGGACATATTTTTGCAGCTTGATTTACTGGGCTGTGAACTGGTTTGACCCAACCTTTAAATTATTATATCCACAATCACAAATGAACAGGTACAGAGGAGCAAGGCCCATCCCTCATTATTAGAGGATCAGGGGATGTCCACATGAAGCTTATGTGATAAAGGCAGCAAGGAAAGCAGCCCAAGAGTGTAACCCTGAGACAGATTTCCTGCCCAAATAATAAGTAGGAGGAGGTGGTAGATCATTGAATCATTGCAATGCTCAGGAACAGGGATTAAGAAGCAATGCTCTGCTTTTCCTCCTTTTCAAGCTGCTGAATTCATTTTTAATCTCTTTTTTTAATTTACTGAAGATCTGGTGGCACAGTCCACTCTCAACACGTTAGAAAGGACTCATCTTTCTATCTTGTTCACTTTGTGTTGCCTTCCTCCGTGAAAAGTGTCAAGTCAGGAAAGAAGCTTTTGTGCATGTCAAAAGAGGGGAAAGTGACATTGACTTAAGAATGTCTCTGAATTATTCATGGCACATAGCCTAATTCTTCTCAAGTCCTAGGCCAAGCAGAACCTTGAGTGTGATGTTTGCCTTATATTAATGCTATTTCATTAATCACTACAGAGATGAGCAAGACGGAGTCATTAAGCTCACTGCAATGTTGTATTATTACTTCTTGGATGTTCTATTATTATGCAAAGCATGTTTAATAAAAGTGATTAGAATTCCCCTCCACAATGGCATTTGTAGCAACATTTACTCTTAGAATCGACAAAGGCAAAGATGGAGTTTTTTATTACAGAAAATCTCTTGACTTAAGTTCTAGTTCATAAAACTATTTAAAGCTTTCAAAATACCCTGGGCAACAGCCACACATCCATAAAATACAATTGGCAGTCTTTTTGGCAGATATTGAGGATACTTTACATGGCCAGGATCAGCTATAGATGAAAGTGGGGGGGGGGGGGCGGGAATACATGCAAATACCTGGCATTTATTATGTTTTTGTATTTAAATTATAACCAATGGTGCGTAAAATGCACAAAATAATGTCAAGCCCAAATGTTAAGCACCTGTCATTTCCCAAGACAACAGGCTCTCAATAAGTTCTTAGCTGTGTTGCCAATGTAAATTTCTGCTTATTTTCTTTACAAAGGAGTAATGAACATTTGTCATACAAATGCTTCCATTCAGTTCCAGCAATTCTCCCATCGTACATTTCAGCAATATTCAGCAGTCCACAATTCCATGTTCCAGAGGCAGCGCTACTCAACTTAATTTCCTCTGAATGAAAGATGGGTGATTTCTCTGTGAAGTTTGCTACATTTACAAATATGCAAAAGAAGTGTAAGTGGAGGCAAAACTGGCCCTTCTTGTACCAGCAGAAGCGATCCCACTTTAGCAGTCACAAGAACAAAAAGAACCCTGCTGGATCAGATTACTGGTTTTTCTAGTCCATATGCCCATGGAAAGCCAACAGGAAGGCAATAGCCCTTTTGTGCCATTGCCCATCAAATAGTATACAGTGCCATATTGCCTCTGAAATAATGCACACATGCAGATTTAGAAACAATTACTATAATCTAAATAGAAATATAATACATCCCACCACTGGGAGGCGGGGAGACTGTGACCTGGTCACCTGTGTCACATCTTTTCTCCCTATGGTGAGATGCAGCCCACATTCACACCATACATTTAAAGTGCTATAGACAGCTGTGGCTTCCTCAAAAGAATCCTGGGAACTGTAGTTTCTTAAGGGTGCTGAGAGTTGTTAGGCGTCACCTATTCCCCTCCCAGAGCTACATTTCTCAGAGTGTTTAAACAGTCAACCCCTCTTCACAGGGAACTCTGGGAATTATAGCTCTGGAAGGGAAATAGGAGCCTCCTAACAACTCTCAGCACCCTTAACAAACTACAGCTCACAGAATTCTTTGGGGAAAGCCATGACTGTTTAAAGTGGTATGGCAGTGCTTCACATTTATGGTGTGAATGCGGCCATAATGAGAGGTCAGTCTGCATTCCAGATGCTAAATGTTGATGGGCAACTTCAATGTCCTTCCTGCTCTCCTTTCTTAAGGTGTGTTTTTTTTTGTAATCTTTCAGTGGGACTGAGACTGGACAGCCCTTCACATAGAGGTCTCCTTCAAATAAAGGAATGTTCTCTGTAAAGCATGTTTCCTCTCTAGACTATAAAACAATTCCCTTGGTAAGTTCCATTTAGATAATCACTACTATCAGTACAACATGACAATATTTACCTTGCAAAAAAAAAAAAAGCGTTAACTGAAGCTATTGGCCCTCTCCCAGGTACATTTATGTTTACATGAAGATAACAGGCAGGTATGCATTTTCTCCCTCTGCTCCCCCCCCCAAACTCAACATTTAAACTTGAAACACATTCAACACTAGGCAACCAGGAAATTATCAACACAGTTCTAAAACCAACAGCATTTCCTTTAATCATTTAGGAGTCTCTTTGTCCTGGAATTGAGTAGAGTTCCATTTATGTAGTGATTTTGGATGCATGGCAAAGGATCTTTCAGCATATTTCCCAGAAGGTTTTTTGTTGTTGTTGTTAAGTTCAAATCAAATTATTTTTCTTTCGTCTCCTTGGTCTTCCTTAAACGGCTACTGCCCAGTCTAATACTTCAGCCAAAACTGCAGCTCAAGGCCTGCCACCTACAAGTCCTTATCCAGGTTTATATTCTTCTGTCATATTAATACACTCAAGCCAGTCACGAGCTAGCAAGTCCCTTCTTGGGTATAACATTCCAGTTATTCCAGTGTAGAAAGCACAATCTTAAGCTCGCAGAACTCTGAAAAATTCCCACTTTAGCAGCCTCTTTCTGAGGTGGGGTGGGCCTTTATGAGATTCATAAGAGGTGAAGTCCTTAACCATAAGGGACTTGTTCTTAATCATAGCTTCAGTCTGCAGCCTGTCCTCATCCATTTCACACATTTCCAACCTCGGCTGCTTTTTCTCTTCCCAGATGTTCTCCAGTTCCAGAAGTTTTTTCTCTAGCTTTCCACTCTAATCATTCCTGCTGATAGGCTCCAGCTTAGATAAAGAAGTCTCAACTGCTGACTGCAGTACTCCACAGCACAAGTGTGTCAACTCAAGGCCCTCCTCAGCCACCGCCAACTGGTGGCTCTGCAGCTGGGACCCTGGATCTTCTTCCTAGCTGTGGATCAAATAGTGCTTTCACCTCTTCCAGTCTTACACACCCTCCTGATCCTGCTTTTTGGTTGCTCTAAGTTTCTGTTCCAGGCCTGCTTGGTTATGTTTCTCCTTAGACAGTTGGGCTGCTCCAGATTTAGATTTCAGAAATGCTTCTAGTTGCCCTGGCTAGGCTCAGCCAAACCAGATCACAGTTTCTTTAAAGAAAAACAAGTGTCATTTTCTCCCTTCTTCGCTGAATGGTGACTCATTCTCACATACTTAATATATTGAACTTGGTCTGTTCTGCTTCCCATTCAGGAAAAATCCCCAGTCCTTCAGAATCATTAACATTATGTTACCAGTGAATAGGCTTGTGAAACTCAGAACAATTCCCTTTCTTTCTGACAGAAAAAGACAGTTCTTCGGTACAGGGGGATATATGTTCAGCTCCTTGGTGTACAAATCAATAAAAATGTTCCATGAGACTGTAACAAACATAGTTCCAGTTCTAGGTATTTGCAGAGTGTTCTTGAGTTGAACAATTATAGCCACAGAGGAGAGAAAGTAAAAATATAAGAAATGTCATATTAAATCTGACCAGCAGGCAGTCAAGACTATCATTCTGTCATTGACAGTAGTCAAAATGAGATGTTGATTTATATTACAGCTGACTGGGGCTGATGGAGGGACTACAAGGTTTTGACGAAGTATACTAGTACTGGCAATTGGGGCCTGACTTACCCATTCCCTCAGAACTTTTTAAAACAAACTGTTTGATGGTAGTCTGATCATCCATTGAATTAGGAAAACACTTACAAGACACTGATGGTTAGGCTTGCCATTCAACAAATACAACTTCAGCTGAAACACACAAATACAACCAGTTAAAAATGGGGGACAGTGGATTAATGCCTGATGTCTGGTGAACTACTTTGAGATTGGGTAGATGGAGAAAGTCTAGCAGTAATATATTTTTACTTGCAGGAGACAGAAGCTTAGAGCATTCCTTTTTCTCCATTTTGATAATCTTTAATATTCAGTATGTCAGGAAAAAGTAAAGGGTTCTTAAATATAAATGATCTGGTAAAATAACAGGTTGAATCTTGAGTGGCCTAGTAGCCATTGATAGCCCTCTTCTCTATAAATTTATCTAATCCTTTTTTAAAGCCATCTAAGTTGGTAGTCATCACTGCCTCCTGTGGGAGCAAGTCCTTTTCTCTGTCCTGAATCTTCTAACATTCAGTTTCATTGCATGTCCATGATTTCCAGTAATGTGTGTAAAGATCCCAAAACCGCCTAGAAATAAATTCACACAGGACTCAAATTTTAGTTTGAGGTTTTGCCATAATTTTGGCCACAACTTTATTGATTACAGGCTGTGATTGGATTGCATTGGTTCAGACTATCTGAACCTGTCCAAGACTGTCCAGGACAGGAACAGAAATGACAACTGGCAGTGCAGAGGTCAGTGAAGGTAAGCACCCTGGGAGATCGACTGGGATGGGAGCAGATCCCAAGATCACACCCAGAATGCTCCCAGGGGCTCTTGCCTGGCCCTATCCCCCTTTCAGGGGTCGGACAAAAGCATGGCAAGCCCCTGGATTCCTTTAACGGAATACCCACACAGCAACCATTGGAGAGACAGGCCACAGCCACACCTAGTCCCCTCCACCACACTTTAACCAATGCCTAACCACAAACCTTACAAAGTTGTGACGATTTGCTACACAGTAGGCAAAACCCAAATGGCACCAGCCAATCAGCCAAGTGGGAAAAATTCCTACCAGGCCCCTGCCCCAAGACAACCCACGAAGGTATAAGCAAGGTCAATCAAACCCTAAATATAGGGAAGGGTGGGTGGGTGATCCAGTGCACGAAGTGAAAAAGAGGAAGCTCAACACGATCGTGCAGTGGTATATAAAAGTCCCTCAAATGGTAATTTAAGCACCCATTGGTCAGAAGCAGTCCCATGCCTCCGAGGAACCAATTGGGTAGTTGTGGCTATCCAAGCATACCCACCCCACCAATCAGCAAGTGGTTGTGGTGATCTCACCACAATGTGTTCTCTCTGTGAGGAGAACCCGATTTATGAGAGAGGGGGGGAAAACATTTCTCTATCCACTTTCCAGATGCCATGAATAATTTTATAAACTTCCATCATGTCACCTCTTACTCACCTTTTCCTCTAAATCTGAAAATCCAGTTGTTGTTGTTGTACTTCATCTCCCATATGGGCAATGGTGGGAGCTGTAGCTCCATGACACCTTGAGGCCCACAGATTTTCTCTCCCTGCTCTAAATCTCACAATGTTGGTGACTTTCACTCATATTGTAATGCAAATAAGATAAGATAAAGAGGTGCTTTAATTTGGTGGGAGTGAGAAAGTGGCAATACCCAATCTGTGTTGGAAGCACAGTTGGAATCTCAAGGAAGTGTCCAGAATCTCCTTCGAAGAACCTGGAAGTGCCAATAAATTATGGGAACTACCTTGTAAAGGATGTGTGTGAGAGAGAGAAGTCCCAGTGAATGTGACTATCCTCAAGGAGATCATTTTACTTTTAATGGAAATTTCACAATTTCTTGCGTAAGAGTTACATTCATTATTGAGAACACTCTGTTCAGCAGAGAAACCACTTCTGCATAATTTAACATTTGTTATTAGAATTGTTGGACCTTAGGGAAACCGGTAAAAAAAGTGGTGAAATATGATACACCTTCACCAAAGTTTTTGAGAAAACTCTGCTTCCATCCCAAACCATCATTTTCGTAACATCTTCCACTCCTCAGATCTCTTGCAGGCTCCCCACTGGGAAGGTCTTTCTTATAAAGCCATCCATTTTCCCCATTAGGGTTTATAAACTTAGGTCTTCTTCTATTTCTTAACACCTGGAGATTAAAGATGATTTAATCATGTCAATGCCCTACATTAAAATGAAGAAACATTTAAAAGAAAAATAAAGAAACCAGGAAAAGGGTGGAAGGTATTTAGTTGTATGTCAAGATTGATATGAAAGTTGTACAACTGGAGGGAGGAGAGAAGGGAATGTGGGATGTGGTGTTTTCTCCCTGTCTCTGTATTAAAAATTAACAACAACAACAACAACAACAACAACAACAACAATAATAATAATAATAATAATAAAAAAAAAATGAAGAGACAGCACTGGAGAAAAAGAGTTGCAAGTACAATCAAACATGCCATTCAAATTTCTTTTTAAAATATGAGCAAGGCAAGGCAGAAGTGAACAAGGTTGCTGGTTAATTCACCATGGCCTTTTATGGAGGTTAGATTACACTTTGCAACCCAATATTCTGCACTTTTACTCAAGGGTAACCCCATTGAATACAATGGAGTGTACACACAGGTAGATGTGCTTTGCATTGTAGCCAAGGCAACAAACATAAACTCGTTGCTTAATTCCACATTATCTTTTGAAAGGGCTTAGGAGCTGATGTGGGTCTTAAAAGCACCCTGCCCTTCGGATGCCCTAATAATAAAATGAAAGGAGAGTGAGTCTGTGCTTTCATAAACAAGAAAGTTGTTTTTACATTCCTACTCAAACAACCAGAAGAGGATGCTTAATGGAAAGCATATGTAAAGAGTAACTACTCAGTATTTCCATAAACAAATGGGGGTGGGGAGGAATTATGCCTATCAGAAAATTTTCCTCTCCAAATAGATATACTGCAGATGATGTATATATGGGAGGATTTATATTATAGAGCCATTGATGTTTATGGTGCTTTATGAAGCAATGCGAGCCAAGAAAAAATAAAATAAAAATCTGCCCCAAGGAGCTTACAACTGAAATTGAATCACTGACAGAGACAACAAAGAGCCTTACTCCAGTGAATTGTGTCTGGCAACCAGCCACTTACTAGACCCAGCCAGGCTTACTTAACATTCATAATGCTGCTATATCAGATTCCCTCCAACTATAACAAAATGAATTTCAACAGGGACAAATGTAACGTTCTACACTTAGGTAGGAAGAACCAGCTGCATAAATATAAGATGGGGAAAACCTGGATTACCAGTAGTACACGTGAAAAGGATCTTGGGGGGTCTTAGTGGATCACAAGTTTAAAATGAGTCAACAGTGTGATGCAGCAGCAGCAAAAAAGGGACCTAATTCTATTCTAGGCTGCATCAACAGAAGTATGGTGTCCAGATCAAGGGAAGTAATAGCACCACTCTATTCTGCCTTGGTCAGACCACACCTGGAATACTGAGTCCAATTCTGGTCACCACAATTTAGTACGGATTTTGACAAGCTGGAACATGTGCAAAGGAGGAAAACCAAGATAATCAAGAGTCTGGAAGCCAAGCCTTATGATGAATGGTTGAAAAAGCTGGGTATGTTTAGCCTGGAAAAGACGAGACTGAGAGGAGATATGATAGCCATCTTCAAATAACTGAAGGGCTGTCACTTTGAAGATGGAGCAAGCTTGTTTTTTTCCTGTTCCGGAGGGTAGGACTCAAACCAATGGGTTCAAGTTACAAGAAAGGAGATTCTAACTAAGCACCAGGAAGAACTTTCTGACAATAAAAGTTGTTTGACAGTGGAAGAGTCTCCCTTGGGAGCTAGTGGAGGCTTTCATTTGAGGTTTTTAAGCAGAAGTTGGATGGCCATCTGTCATGGATGGTGTAGCTGAGATTCCTACATTGCAGGGGGTTAGACTAGATGACCCTTGGGGACCCTTCCAATTCTACAATTCTATGATTCTATGTCCTGGTACTTCAGTTCTTTGCACTTTTGGCTAAATAGTCCAGGAAAATCATAGGTTGAATTGTATGCAGGAGTCTCATGCATTGTTTACCCTAGCTCAGGGATGGTCAACATAGTGTCCTCAAATGTTGTGGACTACAACTCCCATCAGCCCAACCTGCATAGCCAGTGATAAAACATAATAGTCAGCTTGCAAGATGGAACAATCCCCCCTTTCCTTCCCCATGAGCTGTTCTGGGGGGTTTTCCACCCACCCCCAAGCCAATCTGGGGGAAGGCAGAAAAAGAGTGGGGAAAGTTCCATTGTGCTAACAGAAGTCCTTGTGTGGACTTACAGTAGAGGGACTCACTTGAATCCAGCCCAGTGTTGCTATTATCATTCTTTCATTTTAGTTATGAATGACATACCATGCTGAATTACAATATAAATAAAAACAGTTAAAACAATTGCATCCATAAAAACAAAAATGGCTCCTCCAAGTATTGTTGAATTCCAGCAGCTTCTGCCAACCTGGCTTATTATCAGGGTCAGTGGTGCTTACTTCTGATGTTCTTCAGAAGTAAACACCAGTACCCCTGACTATTGGCCATGCTGGGAGGGTCTGATTGGAGCAGGAGTCCCACAGCATCTGGAAGGCTATGGGTTTCCCATCCCTGCTCTAAGCAAGTATCAGTCAAAAAAAGTGCATTACATCAGAGTTTCATTTTATTGGAACCCTAACCCTAAATACTGCCATCCAAATAAACTCATTGGTCTTCATGACTAACTCTTGATAGTCATTATTTGAGGATAATAATAATAATAATAATACTTTTATTGTTTATACCCCATCCATCTGGCTGTGTTTCCCCAACCACTCTGGATGGCTTACAGCATATATAAAAACACAATAAAACATCAAACCTCCCAGTACAGGGCTGCCTTCATCCTAACATGGTTTAGGAACATTTCTTCTAGATCAGACTACCCCAAGGACTAAATGTACAGCAACTTTCATCAGATCTTTATTTCCACTCATTGCTATTGTTGCTGTACCCATTTTCTGAAAGGATAGATTTGATCAGACGTTTGTTTGTTTCTAGCTCTGCACTATTGTTTTACAATGGAATGCTGAAGAGGTTAGAACTGTGGACAGACCAGCTCTAATTTGATACACTTGCTCTGATTTTGCCCTTCAGACACAGAGTTCTAGAATGAGCAGGCAAATAGAATAAATTTGATTCTTGGAATGAAACCTCCTAATGACCTCTAAACCCTGGGACAAGGTGATTTTAATGAACCATGGGATACAAATTACAGATTAAGTTCATTTTAATGGAAGCACCATGGGCTAAGAAGAGGAAACCATTCTCACTACAAGCAATAGAAATTCTTCCTGGAGATAATGAAATTTGAGATTAAAAATAACATCCGAGCAATATAGTATTACAAGATCAAAGAAAAGTTCAGAATGGCTCTTTGTCTTTGTACACAGATTTCCATGCTGTCTCTGTTCTTCAGATTGCTTTTTCTCAATGTGAGCTCTGACATTTTTGAACCTAGAGAATCTTTATTTTGAAAAGAAATACTTATACTCTGCTCCTTTTTATATAGTACAGAGAGATGGATGTCGGAGGAAAGAAAATGGTACCCTACCTTGGAAACTGTTCATTCCATTCCATTCCATTCCATTTGTTGAATTTATATACCATCCTTCATCTGAGGTGAGGCCAGGTACCACTTAGGGAAAGGGGGGTTTTGTTTTGGCCATGCACTGAATACATCCAGCAAATTCACTGATTTTACACACTAAGCTGCAACCCTAAAGCAGTGGGGAAGAACTGGGTGTGGAAAGGTAGTTTCATCCAACTCACTGCTGGTTTTGTACAGCAGGGCAGAAGGGAGGGTAGCAGAGTGTTTTTGCTCTCCTCCCTCCATTCCCAAATTTCTTTTCTTTTTTTAAAAAAAACTTTATTTCCCTCACATTGGGAACAGTCAAAAGGAAATAAACTACACCAGATCCAGGGCTGACATAGACCGCCCCCACCATGACTTGAAGACATATTCCTGAATCCAGCATTGTCACTAGAGTTTTCCTCCCAATGCAAATAGCAGCTTCAGAGGAGAGGTTTGAGTTTTTGCAATTGGCGGCCAAAAGACTGGTATGAAGAGTTTCTTTTGGTTTGGGGCACAGTTGCTGCTTCATTACCAGCTGCTGTTCTTATCATGGGAAATGCAAATCACAATTCTGATCCTGCGGGAAGAGTTTTGTAGTTTTGTAATGTGACTAGATGAAACAGTCTTGAGTTTAGCAGCTCTTGGTAAGAATTTGCCTGGAGTTTCTCCACAGGGTGACTACTGTGAGAACAGGCTGCTGGAATAAATGGACCATTGGCGTGATCCAACATCTTCTTGTGTTTTTACATGGATGCTGTTGCTTTGGGGGGAAATTGGTGTTGCCATCAAGACAAGAAATGCCCCAAAAGTTGTTTCCTCTGTTCAACCTATATTAGAAAAGCACCATGAGTTGAATCAGACATCAACCTTCAGCTCATGAATCCTGCAGAAGGTGAGAAGTTCTCCTTTCCCCCTGAACCCTCCTGTTCCAGAAGGTTGAGAGACATGGAAGATGGCATGGAGGGGTCTGCAGGGAGGAAGAAACTGACAAAAATGCTTTGATATGTGGAATTCTCCAGTGAATTCAAACAATCCCATAAGTTTCAAGGACTATCTTCTCAAAAGTGACCTGGCTGTCCAAAAGCTCCCTACTGTTTGGGGAATTGGGGAACATTAGCCATTATTCAAGATAAGCATTTCAATATCCCTTGTTCTCTGCATAAGCAACTACCACTACAGAATTTAGTATGCTGTTCTCAAAGGCCCTTTTCCCTCCACTTTATCTGATGTTGCTATCAATTTTTACATAATTGGATTTTCTCTGAAACTCACCCATATATCTTTATTCAATTATATCTTGAGAGAGTGATAAATATATTCTAGGCGCCTCCTGTCTTTGAACATATTATTGGTATTATTTTTATCATAATGATATCCTTTCTCCTAGCAATACTCTTAAATCCATATCATGTGGGTTGTCTTTTCCTGAACGATGCTAAGGATGCCTTTGTGGTTTTGGAAGCATTACTTCTGAATGTCATTAATGAGGGAATATTAGATAAAAAGTGGAAGAGGCCCATTTTCAAATCAAAAGTGTTTGGAGAATGGCTCAAATGGTGAGATGCAGCAGCAATTGTAATCCAACACTGGTATAATATATCCCCATTTGTTGAGCAAAAATGACCAGCTTGGTTAATTCAAATTGTTGGACTGAGTGTGGGAATTTTGGATCCAACCTTCATATGTGGTGAACATGCCCATTAGTCAATACATTATGAGTATGGGTTTTCAAAGAAGTAGAAAATATGATGTACAAAATGTCCCATTTAAACCTAATTTGGTCCTTTTCTCCATCTATGATGACTTGACATGGGGCTTGCTGTAGAAAGAGCTGTGTGTTCTTACTAACTTACCATTGCTAAATATTGCAGGTCTTTGAGAACAGATTTAATGTTGGACTTGCCCCAGCAATTTCGGCACTTAGCCCTAATGAAGAAACTGTCCTTTAAAATCCAAGTGCATCGATACAACCAAACAACAGAATTTTTACACCATCTGGGTTAGTTCTATTAATTATGTGGAAATAGAATTGATTCCACCCACCAGTGGCCTATCTGGAAGGATATTCTGGGAGAAATGGACTCAATGGAACAAGAAGTTTAGTTTTTAGGATGTTTCCTGTATTCCTTTTCTGGGTAAATGTTTTGCATTTGAAGTCACATTTGATCAATGTCAGTTTAACATTCAAATTGCCATTGCTTTTTTGAAAAGGCAGTTGTGGGAAAAAATACTATGATTAAAGACACTACTTCAACTTGGAGATTAGTGTATTGATCAGAAGATGTACACAGTTCCATTGAGATATGTACATTTCCCAAACCTGCTGGGGATTCTGCATATTGACTGGATTATGCAGCTTGTAAATGTTCACAATGGCTAGTGCACATTAACCATTCAACTCACATAACCACAGACCAAAGATACATAGACTGTTATCTTTCTCCCATTACTTACTTTTCTCTTTTGCTGTAACAATTTCTAGGGAATGCACACAATTTCCCCCCATCTGAACACTTTCTCAACTATTTTAATCATGTAAACCGTACTGAGACATAAAATAAAGAGAAGTCTCCAATTTGTCAAGTAACTGTTGCCTTTCACCACATAACTGATTTATGAGTACAGTTGCCATTTGCCAATGGGTCCTCAGCTCATATAGGATGGGAAGCAAGCAGGACTTAGCAAATGAGAATATTATTTTAATAAAATATATTTTCACATGGTAAGATTGCCAATAAATCTGGCCTGAATTCACTTAAGAAAAAATAGCCTGAGTTTGTACCCCACCCCATTGGTTTCTCAGAAGCACCCAAAATAACGTTTAAATAATGAAAACCAGACTGTTCACATGTATTATTTCTTTCTGTGTGTCTTCTATATCTGACATGAAGTTCTGTTCTCAGACCATGATTTCCTTTCTGTTGCTCATGTCTTTTCATATGCCAAGGATCTTTGGAGGTTGGTAACAAGGAATGGTGTATAATTCTACAAAAACAATACATCCCAACATTGAGTATGAATCAAATGATTAGTGCTGCATCCCCAAGGCAAAGACAGAATTTTTCTTGCTGTGTGTAAAAATATCAGCAAGAATACCAAATAGTAGATATCTTCAGTATCTTCTTCATAAAGAATATTGCCCTGCACCCTGCAAAAACAACAACATCCCACTGCAGATAACATATATTCTAATTTGCTCCAATTGGGATTTTAGATTACTTAGAAATGCAGGGTTCTAGTGAATAAACCTATGGCATTCTGACAGATTTTGTAAACAGGGCAGTCTTAAGCATTTTAATGAATACTACTAAACACTTATATAGAAATTTTAAAACAGAATATAACTTGGATGGAGATGGAGTTTTGCAAGAGCTTTGTGAAGTGGTTGTTCCCGAAGTGGTTATAATTTGAAACTTAATAACTTGCCCAAGACCACCCAGTGGATCCTCTTCTGACTATGGGGTGGAGAGAGGGTTTGGTGACAATGTGGTTCAACTCAGGATGGGATAAAATCTCCTCAAATCACCTTGATTTGCCTTGTTATTTGGCCCCATCACAGAACAGTTGGCACAAAATGGTGTCTCCCTCCCCACCAAAGAAGGGGTATGTGAAGGTCTACATCAGGAACAAGGGAGGGTTGGCAGAATAAAGAGCTACAGTGGGGATCTGCTGCCCCTGTGGATCCTGCTGCCTAAGACATCACCTCACTTTGCCTCTTGGGTGGGCCAGCCCTGACAGTTCCACACCCCTAGCACTTACCATTCTGAGAGCGTAGGTATGCACATCACGCAATATGTATCTGTAAGAAATCGATTCCCTTGTTAAAGCACATCCAATCAAATGTTATTTCCTAGCATATCGTCAATGAATTATTTCTGAACATCAGTACATTCAGTGAAAGATTTTTCTTCTTCAGATAAATCTGATTACAGTTCAAATCTAAGGGGACAGGTGGGGAGTCTGATTGGGCAAAATGAGAATAAGTAAGAAAGAAGCAAAAGGTAGAAGAAAGCATGGAATAAATTATTCATTATGAATTAGTGGCCTCCGTGTTGTCAGCAAAATTATTATCCTGTAAGCCCAAGTGTCCCCTTAGAGAGAGAGAGAGAATTGTTTCCTTATCTAATTCTTCCCTGTGGGTGGCATTGACCGTGATTGGCCATAATTGAGATGTTTTGAATGAGCCAAGCAATGTCTTGACTCCAGCCACTGCCTCTTATCTCTCGAGCATTGTCCTCTTAGGATTAGTACATAAGTAAGCGTGCCTCATACACTTTGCAGATCCAGACGTGAATATTTCTGCACACAATGCGGCTAACAAGATTGTTATTGACAGGAAAATAAATTCCTCAGCATGAAATATGATTCACTCCCCTCTGTTTACGTGCAAAGTAAATCAGAATTAAGACATAACAAACTGTTTCCTGTTTCAAAGGCATTCTGTTATAGTTTTTAATTCATCAGCAATTGAAGTATAGGAGAAGAATCAGACTGATGTGCATGACAGAAGGAAAAGTTTGGATTGAGAGGTCTGGAGCATGAAAGAGAACTGGGTGGCAGATGCCTTCTCTCAGAAATACTCCTGAAAAGGGGCCTTTTCTGCAGTGGCCCTGAGGCTATGGAATGCTTTCCCTGCTATGCTCTGGCAACCCCCAAGTGCTGAGCATAGGACTTGCAAAGCCATTGTTTAGTGCTTCCTAAGTGCCTGACAACCAGCTGGTTCTGGTGCTTGGTAAGTGCTGTGCAAGGGACTTTGACAGGTGTCAATCACCAGGTGTCATGATGACACCTAATGACTGACAGGTGGGTTGTTCCTCCCACCCATCAAAGTTGGCCAACAGGGGGAGATAAAACCTGCCCCGCCAGGCTAAATAGGTTCCCCACCGTTGTTATATGTTATTGTATTTTAATTGTATACTTGGTAATATACATTGGGGGCATTAAAATACATTAAGTAAAATTTAAAAATGAATAGAATAGCCTTAAATAGCTGATTGAAAAAGTTGTGTTTATAGGAGTCTTTCTGTTTCTTTCCTCATTTATCCAAATGTTGATCTTGATGGTGTTTCCATATTACTGTGTGATGACAATTTTGGTGAAATGAAATGGGAATGCTAAAAGAAGAAATCCCCCTGCTGTTCAGGCCACTGTGCTTTGAAAAGCACTTATACCACAGAATTTATGTTTATTTGTTTCTTTCTTAGTAATTTACTTTCCTTAGATGGAAGACCATTTTGTCTTGTGTGGATAGATTATAGGGCAGACCCACTACATTAATGAAATGTGGTCCATTAATTTTAATGGATGCACACTATTTAACATTCAGTTGAATAGCATCCATAGATATTAGTCCTATTTAGGTATCCTTCACTCCATTGTTGAATAACATGAGAGCAATGAGTTTGGCTGTGCTGAGTAGCTCCACCTTAAATGTTGGACCCTCCTCTCTTGACAGGTGTGCATACAGCACAAATGTCTGTGGCAAGGGGGTCTTTTGTGTCTACTTGTATAAATGAAGGCTTCTCCAAATTCTGTGACCCTAATCCTCAAGAGGCCTTTGTGTGTGCAATGGCATTTAAATGTAAGTGTTGACAGTAGAGGAGGAGAATATGACATTGGTGGTGGGTCTACTCAGTTCAGCTCTGCTCCTTACTTCTGTCTTGCTCATCATGGAAATTAAAAATAACTCATTAGGGTTATATATGTGCATGTGTGTATATGTAAAAATGAAGCATTGATAGAGTTAATCATCTGTTCGTATCATTCAACCTACTGAAGACGAAAGAGCATGAAGTTTCACTTGTAAGAACATAAGAAGAAGCCAATCTAGTCCAGCATCCTGTTCTCATAGATGCCCATGAGAAGCCCTAAGCAGAACCCAAGGGATGGAAGAAATTCAATTCAATTCGCATGTAAATGTGAATCTATAAAATTTGCACTTTCTGAAACAATATATGAAATGAAACTCAGCCATTCTTCAAAATTCACAATTCTCCCAATTTTATGATGAACTTCTACATCCAATCTTTAGAAAAATGCATATATAAGGGGAAAGTTTCAATAAAATGAATATATTAGTGAAAATAGCATACAAAATGCACTTCTATTAAGATAAATTGCTTCCAAAAATGTGTACTTTAATCAAAACAGCATATAAAAATGTGTTTATTAGGAGAAATTTACACAAATATGCTGAAGAATTTTGATGAAGAATTTTTTTTTAGTTGCAAATTGCTGCAGAAATGGTGAAGGCTGAATATAGGATTGGAAAAATAAGAAACTGAGAGAACAAAAGTTGACAAACCCTTCTAGCCATAGGAAGAAAACAGGAGATAGTTTTTTCCTTGCTAAAACCCTCTGGGATATAGCACCTGCAGCATTGACATTTAAACTGAGGCTAGCCATGCGCTTGTAGAAAGGCAAAGGTAATATATATATGGTGTGTGTTCTAGTGAAAACATTTATGCTCCACAAATTCCTCCCTGAAGGACAGATCTGTGAATCGTGAAGGTTTCTGCCCTTTAGCCAACAGATTATATTCAATAAAAGAAAGCATTGCCTTGTTTACTTTACTTTTCTCATTCTCTGGGACTAGCTCAGCCACACTACAAATTACTAAGGAGTCTTATGAGACCCACCAACACTATCTCCACAAAACTTCAATATTTTCTTGGCAAGATCACAGAAAGACAGTTTCTCATCCCACAGGACTCCTGCCTTAGAACTTATTTTTTGGCATCACATCAGAATTGTAAGCAATAACACAAGGGGACATTCACAGCAGCTTTCACTAGTTGTTTAATGAAAAGCTCTCTCAGTAGAGCAGGAGAAAGAGGAGAGCCAAGATGATTTCAAATGGACAGCAGTAAGGAGGGGGGGATCCTGTTCTATTTCTGTTCCATGAGTTGCCCCACATTCTGCTGTGCCTTTCTTCCAATTAAACCTGGGGAATATCTAATATTTTTATGTAAGTGATACATGTGGTGTTTGATGGAGCTCTGGATGGACATACACTCAAGCAGGTGGAACAAGGCATTCAGACTTATACGGTCAACAAATTTGCCTGAAAGCAGCCACAGCAAAAAGATCCACACCACCACCAAAGGACAGTGACTGTCTCCTTCTTCGAATGCAATTGACCTGTCACTGCAGGGTCTTTCTTAATTATGAAGGTGTCTTTGAATAATATAACCTAGAAAGAGAGAGAAGCGGGGTGGGGTGGGGTGTGCGTGTGTGCGCCTCCATTTTATTTCTCATGGCAAACTATCTATTCCATTTTTTTTATTTGAAACTTTGCCCTGCCTACCATTTGAATGACTTTTTTCATTTGTCATGGCTATTCAATCCTGATCAACTTTGTACTGAAACGCTTGTGATTAGATTTCATTCATAAATAAAAAAGCAGCCTACATACACATCGATTTCTGAATGTGGTAAAGTTAAGTTTAAGACTCCTCTCCTAAATCTGATCTTTAGTTCAGTAAAGGTAAAAGTAAAAGACCCCTGGACAGTTAAGCCCAGCCAAAGGCGACTGCGGTGCTCATCTCGTTTTCAGGCCAAGGGAGCCAGTGTTTGTCCATAGACAGTTTTCCGGGTCATGTGGCCAGCATGATGAAAACAATTCTAGTGCACCAGAACACCATGACAGAAACCAGAGTGCATGGAAATGCTGCTTACCTTCTTGCCAAAGCAGTACCTATTTATCTACTTGCACTGGCGTGCTTTTGAACTGCTAGGTTTGGGACAGAGCAATGGGAGCTCACTCCAGTGCAGGGATTCGAACCACTGACCTTCCGATTGGCAAGCCCAAGAGGCTCAGTGGTTTAGACCACAGCACCACCCACGTCCCTTTAGTTCAGTGCACACTTACTCCCAAGTAAGTGTGCACAAGACTGCAGCCTCTGCATGTTTTTGATGTGTTTTGCATGATCTCAACCAGGGCCCCATGTTGCCAATTTCAGCTGCATAAGTTATCTTGCATCTCAGCAAGAATCAAGCCGTACATCAGCCAGCACAGTCTACATTCTCATGTCTATCAACTGTGCAACTCACAAAGCAACATCCCGAGATCTGTAATTTTCAATATAATTCCCAACCCAGCTGGAACCACAGACTACAGAGAAAACTTTAACCATTTCCCCCCTCCTCATGGCATTAGTAGTACAGAGACATTTTTCCAACCTTTAGGACACAGAATTAATCTCTTTTATCATGACTACCCAGCACCTGGAAATATTTCTGTGGCTACAGTGTTACTGTACAAGAAGTTGACATTTCTCATTAGAATCAAGTGAAACATTCAAAGTCCTGTCTCAAGAGTGAAAAATCACCATTCTTTTGTCCTTCAGCTGAAGTGGCTATTTATCACAATGTTTATAAACTGAACCCTGAGAGTATGGATCTCATCTATCAACAGTCACCAATCCGAAGCAAAATTAAATTAAGAGCTCTTGCAGCGGGGTGTCCTGTTGTTTTTAGCTTTTCCTTGGCAAGATAGCCAAGGTAAGTTTTGGCTCAAGGACCAAACAATATGTGTTGAGGCAGCAGTGCAGACACCAGTGGCTCAGAATACCCCAGGACAGTGTCATTCTGGATCAGTCTGGTTGGAAGTGGCAGTGGGTTGCCCATGAGGGTGCCATATTTTGTGGTGGCACCAAATCTTTCCCAAATGCTAGAGACCATTACTGACTTGGGGTACTCTGTGCCAACAGGACTCCCCTTCATGCTTGTTTATCCCTTTGATTGATTGCTTAGGGATGAAAGGAAATTGGATTCAATGGGGCCCTGTCAGTGTGATTAGACAAGGATTGGGGTGAGCCTGGTTTGAGTACCCACTCAGCCATGGAGCTCAGTGGATGACCTTGAGCCAGTCATATTCTCTCAGCCTAACCTACCTCAAAGGATTGTTATAAAGATCAACTGAAGGTGGGGAGCAGTGCTTTTTTTCTAGAAAAATAGGGGGCGGTACTCACCATCAAGTTACAGTAAACGCCATACTTTTTAACAACTAAAAAGAGGTGCTGGCATTGCATATCCTTGAGTACCCCCTGAAAAAAGCACTGGTGGGGAGAGCCTTGTACTGAGCTCCTTGGATGAAAGGAGGATGTAAATGTAATAATAATAATAACAACAATAATAATATATCATTGTTGCATATACATTTACCTTTAACTGCATACTGTACATATATTTACCAGTTAACTGAATATGCCTAGGACCCCCATACCTATGGGACCGCCTCTCCTGGTATGCCCCGTGGAGGACCTTAAGGTCCACAAATAACAACACTTTGGAGGTCCCAAGTCACAAGGTGGTTAGATTGGTCTCAACTAGGGCCAGGGCCTTTTCAGTACTGGCCCCGACTTGGTGGAACGCTCTGTAACAAGAGACTAGGGCCTTTCGGGACTTGACATCTTTCCGCAGGGCCTGCAAGACAGAGCTGTTCTGCCTGGCCTTTGGTTTGGACTCAGTCTGACCCTTATGTTTCCCTCCCCTTATGGTTTTGATTTATGGGCTACTATTAAAATGAGGCTGCATTTTAAATTGTATTTTAACCCGTATTTTAACCCGTATTTTTATTAACTGGGTTCCCTCCCCATTATGTTTTATTGTAATTTTATTGGTGTTAGCCTCCCTGAGCCCGGGGTATAAATAAATTATTATTATTATTATTATTATTATTATTATTATTATTATTATTATTATTTTCTGAGTCTGTGGGTAGAGAGAATGGATGACTGATTTTTTACATCAGTTTATTAAGACCAAGCAACATGGACTTAAAGTTAGTTAAACCATTTGCATGATTTCATGCACAAAATCTATCAACTAATCAAGGCTGATAGACTTTATTTAACTTGCCGATTCTAAACTGTGCGGGCCCTACATAATAGTAATCATATCTGTAACAGTGGGTGAAATATCTCCCATTTTCTTTCTTTTTCCCCTTCTCTCTTTCTCTTTCTCTTTCTCTCTCTCAATCCCTGTTACTTTCTGGATTAACTAGTCATCCATCTGATGGTTGCAGTCCATTAAAAATGTTTTGAATCACTCATTCTGTAGGACTAACACCATATAATAAACAGCCTATAAAGATTTTGAATAAATGAAATCCATGGCAATTCATATTACTATTTTAATTCATGCACAGACATGCTTAGACATGCAAATGTCTCATTATAGTACTTGGTTGCTGGTTTTCTTTATTTATTCATATCGCACATACATGATTAATCCTAAAGCAGCAATCCTACCCACTGTTATTTGGTTCCTAGACAGGTAAATGATTGTGATGTAGTATTGTTTCCCCAGAATTAAGCTTTCCTGAATTCATTGGGACTCACCCTAGTAACCCTGTGTAGGTTTGGAAGTTTTGTAAAAATTGAATTTCAATGCAAATTCCCCTTTTCTTCTCTTGACTGGCCTGAAACTTACGAAAAGATTCCCAAAGGTACTGTGAGAACAGCCAGCAGAATACAGCTCAAATTGTGAGACATTAGGTTTAATTGCCCAGACCTAATATCTGTATATCCACTGCTGTCCATTTCTTCCTACTAATGACTGTAATAAAACTGAGTATTTTGATAGCCTTGTAATATCTATCTTATGAAGCCTTTGAATGGCTGAATGCCTAATGAACCAAGAGAGAACAAGATATAGGCAACGTGAACACATACCCCATTTCTCACTCAAGGGGGGGGGGAACGCTCATCCCAACATTATCTTGAGAAAAGTGAAGTTTATGTCAAGAAAGAGCAAGAGCAACTATGTCTCTCGTGTGTTTTGCATTGTGAAGGACATTTGGAATGTTTTCATTCTTCAAAAATAGACTTCCCTTATGGTTTACCATGTGATGTGATGAACCTTCCATCTAACTGGTTTTGATGCTTTTAGCCTGAGAGATGGGTTCCCAGTGCTTGCAGGAACTAGGGATGGAGGAGAAATTTGTGTGCATTTTCATGCACATACCTCCTGTCAGACACTTTTTATAGACAACGTTGCCCATTATGCATATTTTTACAGGCCATTCCCCCTTATCATAATGCATTTCTGTTCTTTAGTGCACACTTTCCCCGAATATACATTTTTTTGTATGGATCTTTTTGTTTGGCAAGAACTACAGTGCAAAATAGGGATACGGGTGGCACTGTGGGTTAAACCACAGAGCCTAACTGATCAGAAGGTCGGCGGTTCGAATCCCCATGACAGGGTGAGCTCCCATTGCTCGGTCCCTGCTCCTGCCAAGCTAGCAGTTCGAAAGCACAAAAGTGCAAGTAGATAAATAGGTACCACTCCAGTGGGAAGGTAAATGGCGTTTCCATGCGCTGCTCTGGTTCGCCAGAAGCGGCTTAGTCATGCTGGCCACATGACCCGGAAGCTGTATGCCGGCTCCCTCAGCCAATAAAGCGAGATGAGCACCGCAACCCCAGAGTTGTCTGTGACTGGACCTAATGGTCAGGGGTCCCTTTTCCTTTACCTTCACAGTGCAAAATGCAGAGAAATATAAATTTCAAAGAATAGCTGCATTTCATCTCATGTATTGGTTTGAAAAGTATGATAATAGGCTGGTTCACATGAATTTGAGAACTGAATTTATTTCTCTCTGTGTACTAATTTTGTGGTGTTTGCTCTTGAACTATAGTATAGATTCAGAATTATCAACCTTTTGCAGCCTATGGAAACATGTGCAAGCTGGATAGATGATTGTGACCCATGCTACATCCAAGCTTACACCACAACCTGTTGGAAAGGGTATAATGAAATGCTTATTTCAAGCCTAATTTCAGGGAAGCAGGGCAGACCTCTTGCACAAATCTGCACCCATAGGCACCACATTGGCAACCCCAGTACAAATACATACGGAATCACGAATCCTTTCATCCTTCATTCCCGAGGCCATATATACTTGCTTCTTTTCATCTCTTGAGATGCAGGTACTCAAAGGAAGTGCTCTGTCGATTCATGAGCACTGTTTCCCTGAGTAAGTATGCTGGATACAAATTTTCTCTAATCATGTCTACCAGAAAGTTGGGCCTCTCAAATGGAGATTAAACATAAATAAATCCATGCTTGTCGTGTTGCAGCAGCCCTGGTGAAACAACCTAAGGGGGCAGTAAACAGCATCTTATAACACAGAAATTAATTATGATGCCGCAGAAACCAATTATTTTTATGCAAATTAAAGTACACTTGTTTAGATTGCAATAAGGTTTCTAGCTAGAATGCTCAATGTCTTGTGCACCTTGAGAGTTTGCCAGGAGAAACTTTAGTGAAGTGGAGAAAAGACAATTCTCTGGTATTTTGCCTCCAACCCACTTCCAGCTAACAGGCAAGATGATCAGGGGCAGCTTTGAAGTCACTTTGGTCTGCAGAGGGCTGAAAAACAGCTCTTAGTCATAATACAACAACACCCAAGTGAATTTTTATCCCTAAGCTATTACATTTCCCAACATCTTACAAACTTCAGAAATATCTAAATGCATTTTTTTTTACAGTCTTACTATTTCATAGATTAAAGCCCCCAGAAATTGGGAACTAGAAAACCAGCTTCAACTTAACATTCTTAAGATCTTCCTTAGTTAGCTCCCAATAGATAAAAACCATTGTTGTTGTTAATCATGTTCATAGCGTTTCTTGAGGTGAGCAAACTTTGCAGTCGGGTTTGTGAATGTCCTTTCATTCACCGTCCCAACAAACCAGTGAGGCAGGTCAATATGGTTTCTGTTTTACAAAAGGACTCACTCAGATATAAGAACTGCACCACAGACTACACTTGTTACTCAATAGTGCTCCAAGATCAGTAGATTACAAACTGCATTGTGTGATGCAATTTGCAATCATATTGTGGCATGCGCTGTGATTGTCCTCAGGAACCCAGCACAGCATGGTAAAGGGAGATTTATGCGTACTATTGGTGAAAATCGTTTCCTCCACCCACAATAATTTATATCAAGAAAATTGTTCCCAAATGAACTTCCCAACAGGAGTTCAATTCCTAGTGCAAATTACTATGGGGGGCATCTTTTCACAATATCATGGCACAGAGGGAAGGCTTAAACCTCCCCTCACCATGTGCTGTGTTCCCAAGGCCAACCCACAACTTCTGCACTATTTAATTTGTGTTGTTGTGTTTTTTAACTGCAATGAGATTGATAGAGTCACACAAGTCCTCAATTCAGCACAAACTGAGGTGGAAGAGTAGGCTGCAGGGACTGGCTGGTGCCATCCTGTCAGGGGCGGAGGAAGGGGGGTGCGGTGGGTGCAGGTCGTCCCGGGTGTCACCACTGAGGGGGGTGACAAAATGCCGGGCAGTACTCACCGTGGGGCCTGCAGTGCACCCGAGCCACACGTCTGTCCTGGGAGAGACACGGTGGCTTGGGTGTGTGCAGGCTCCACACTGCCCAAACAGTCCACCTGCTGCCTCCCCCTCCAGCTGTAGAAAAAAGAATGCCCTTCCTGGCGAGATGCATCTCTCCCTGACGTTATTCATGTTCACGTGGAATTTAAAAACATTCTTGTTCTCCCCAGGTCTTTGGTGGCTAAAACGCTGTTCCTGGCAAATTGAAAAATATTAGTTGGGAGGATATTTGGTTTGTTTTATTCTTACTGATTTATTATTAAAGAAATATGTGTGTTGTTTTTATCGTTTTATTAGTATTTACCACACTGGGCTCCTTTGGAAAGAAAGAAAGGGTGAAAATGCAATAAACGAATAACAACAACAACAACATGAGCTGCAGGTGCAATCTGAGGTGGGAGAGTTGAGTGTCTAACTTCAGATAAAAGTGCAAAAGATGCAGGTCTCCAGAGGCTCGACTTATAAACTCTCCTGCTTTGCCCACTTTCAAACTTTCTCAAGCTGTTGCATTAGAGTAAGCAGTGAGTCCAGATCCATGCAGTCCCATGGCAAGCACATGATAGTAGTCCAAACATTTATTGTTTGTTTGGGAGCTGTTGGAAAGCATATCTGTGACAAGGAAGTGATGCCTGCAAAGCTGAAGTCATGCAAGGGTGGGGGGAAAATTCACTGATCTCTAAAAGAGATCAGTGCATCTTTATGCACCCTTTTATTTAGCCAAGCTTTGATTGTATAATGTTCATGTTCGAGCCAAAAGAGTAGTTGGTGTGACTACTCATTTGTGCAGAGGCTTTGCCAAGATGGGGGTAAGCAAGCAGATGCTAAAAGCAGGGAGCTAAGTTGGACAAATATGCAATGTCCTGGAGAGCATGTGTTAATTAGATTAATTTGCCCATAAAAGGGCACAAGATGTATTGCAAGCTATCTCCTTCCATTGGTAGCTAGCTGTAAAATCTTTCAGAAAGCAGCAAAAAGTCAGTGTTGAACTAATCAAATGTGAGTGCGTAATGAGCAACAGAAAATATTGTTATGGGTTTGTGGGGTGCACGGACTCCCCTACTGTACATAAGCTGTCAATATTTTGCATGCTGACCAGCAACACTGAAATACCTCCTATGGGTGAATCTTCACAAGGGCTAGTAGTAACCACCTTGTCTTCACCCTATTCAGTAAAACAGCTGTATGGTTGCTTTAGTGAGTTTCTGCTTTCCTAAAGCACCAAATTAAAAACCTGTATAAAGCAAGCACAGTTGCTTAAAAAAGAGTTCCATTATCAGTCCCCCCCAATGCAGTTGCTTTCTTATATGGCAATTAGAGCCAGTCTTTTTTAAAAAGAAATAATTATCCAAAATTGTATGCATGCAGCTACATGTGTTTGGAAGGCCAAAGAGTACTCAGGAAATATCTTCCCTTGCTTACAGGGACTGTATAGCCATACTGATCTCATTGTCCTCCTAATTCCTAGGTTTCTGCCAACTCCTGGCAATAGTTACCCAGTGCGTATTCTTCCAAACTTATCACACTGCCACAGCCTAGATTTCTCCCTCTTCACATTTTGAGAGACATGCTTTATGAATAGCCTTGCAATGGAAATAGACTTTGACTAAATATAATTACTTCCGAATAGAATTGCCTGTACTAGTTCTCTAATTTGCCAGTTCTCTCGTTTCCAGTCAAAACAATATGACACATTATCTGGAAACATCAACCCATCTCTTTAAAAAGCCCTAGGATTGCTTACATTCTCATTACAACTGTTGTCAGTCTCATGCTAGATCACTGAAACAGTAGATTCAGGTGAGCAAGGTATGGCTTGCGGGCTACATGCCAGCAGTGGCACTCGATAGCATGAGTTTGGGACTCTTGAGAGTGTATAGACGTCTGGCTTCACCTCCCACTTCATTGCATAATTAGCAATCTCTTCATCTCCACCGTCATTGCTTAAAGTAATTTTCTAGTGTTTGTGATTATTGAAATAATGGTGTGTGCTACAGGTGCAGGAGGAAACCAAGTGGACAGAAGCCCAGTTGCTTCCGCCCACATTTTCACAGCTGCAAACCCCTCCCTTGATATCTGACAGACAGGCTCAAATTTCTTCACATCTGAGGATAATATGATGAGTAAACGGTGAGTAGAATAAAACTTGGGTTCTTTTTATTTTCTTTTGTCCTTCCCCTTTGAACATTTAGAGGACAGGCTTACCATTCTAAATATCTCAAGAACTTGGAGAGAAAGAAATAAGAAAATTCCTGCACTTCATATGTCACAATTACTACCGGGAGAATTATTATAGGAAGCAGCAGCAAAAGGAAATAAGAAAGGTTGGATTGATTTAGGTGATGCAGCGTGATTGACAGATCAGCCTTTATGGTTATTCTCAGCCATCTATCTAAGCTGTCCACCGTTGGAGATGAGAATACACTGCCCTTTAAGAAGGAAGCGTTGCACAAAAGTTCTGCTTCTGGCAGAGGACTGAATCTGACTCCTGCCTCCGGCTGGCAGTCTGAAAGGGTAAACACCAAACGAGGGAGCAACAGGTTCCTGTGGTCCTGGCATGGCCCTAGCCCCTCAAGCAGAGACTTTGGACGAGATCCAGAACCCCCAGATTCTTTTACCGGAATACCCTAATTCTGGAGGGGCAGGTGATGGCCACACCTCCCCTCCTGCACATTTCTATAAAGCAATGCCTAACCACCACATGAGCCTAGCGCTTGCTGCCAGTACCCTCACCTCGCAACCAGTCCTTTAAGCCATCACGGACTTCGGCCAACCACACATCATTACCTTCGTCAGATAAATGCACTCCATCTGCCCTAAACAGGGCTGCATTAGAGAATGCAATGCCTGGGTGGGGGGATCACCCTGTCAACCAGGGATAACACCTTCCACACTACCATGTAGTCTACCCACTTCCAGGCATTATTTGTTGCAACTACCGACTACACAAGCCTTAATGAGTGCCTGCGAAAATAACAAATCCCTAAAGCACTCCTAGCCAATGCAAGTTAAGCCACAGCGACAACAACAAAGCCCCCAGCCCAGTGGCGTAGCGTGGGGGGTGCAGGGGGGGCCGGCCGCACCGGGCGCAACATCTGGGGTTAGGGCAAATCCACGGGTTAGGGGGCGCAAATCCACGGGTTAGGGGGCGCAAATCCACGGGTTGGGGGCACAAATTACTTGTCTTGCCCCGGGTGCTGACAACCCACGCTACGCCACTGCCCCAGCCCGAACCCACGCCCATGGTTCCCTCCACCCCTTGTAAGAACCACCCCCAGCTCACTACCCCCCCCAACAAGAACACCAACACGGTAATACACTTTAACAGCAATCAACGTCAAAATTGAGAAATAAACTGGACCGAAGCCAGCAAATTAGAGGCGGGACAGCCCCCACAATGAAAGGAAACAATCAAGAGGCAGGGAACGGGACTATATATCCCAAGTAGAAAGGCAACGGAGGGTGATGAGAATATCAAATACAGTTCTAAATGGAAGTGAGGGACACCCGCAGAGAAAATGGGAAGGAATAAGGTAACCTAGGACTAGGAAGCCACAAGTGGGAGGTGGGAGAAGGGGAGGGGAAGGCTCACCCAGCGAGGAAGGTTTGCGGAAGGTCCGGGGGGGGGGTTGATTTTAGGGAGCTGAAGAAGAGATCGAGAACCTAAGGAAAGAGTTAGAAGGAAGCAAGCACAGGATTTTCTAACGAAGAGAGAAATTAATGAGGGCAATGGTGGGTATAGCTACGGCCTTGAACAATGCACCAGACAATCGTCTCAGCTCAGTTCGGCAGCACGAAGCAAGTGCCCCACCAACGTCATGCTGCTGCATTTATAGGATTCTAGGATCATGCCACTTGCCCCAATAGGCCCAAACAGCCAGGCACGATCCCAGGGCCCAACTGACAAGGCTTGGGCCACACCTAGTAACAACTCACCCCATGTGGGTGGCTTAAGGGGCCCAAGCGCAACCAGGACCCTCAATTTAGGAGGATCCCATTTCTGGACACATAGTTCATATGTACCGTCTTTTCGCAGTCACTTAATACTAATCTAAATACAGTAGATCTCCACACTTTCCTGTAGCTGCTCTGAGCTCCATCAAGGAACAAATACTTTCAGAAGCCATAAAATATAGCAGTTTAGTCAAACCAATTCTATAGTATGCAAAAAGTATGTGGGTTTTTTTTCCTAAGAAGTTCTGTGATTGTTCCCTGTTGGGATATCTTGATGTGCAAAATCAAGGCACATAAGTGTTTGTTCTCATGGGACGTGCTTGTCTAAATGACCTTCTTCTGATGAAGGTTCAGTGATGCAGACTTGTGCGGTGTCCTTATGTTACTTATCAGGATCATGATATGCAAATGACTCAGATTTCTTCTAAAAGAATAGGCAAAAGAACAGAACACTAAATACCAAATTAGATACTAGCACATAGCGTAAATCCCCAAAGAAAACACAGGCACTCAAGAGCTCTCTTTCAAGAACTGACTATTCCAGTTAATATTTGACTTTCTATTCCCTGCTGCATGGCTACACACTCCAAGCAATTCCTGGAATTTCCTGCTGATAGAATGAAGTTTCAACCTTGGAACAGATATATGTTCCAAAACACCTACTTGGTACTTGATGATATTAGCCCAGAAGCCTCAAGACTTAATCTTAATTAGAGATTTGACAAATCACCATCCATCAAACCTTGTCCCTCAAAAAGTTTCTACAGTGTGCAAAATTATATAATTAAAACCTAGTTCTAATAAATTGAAAAGTACTAACGTGTGCTACCTAATGTCCCCTGCATCTTGCATTTGTGGACAAAACTCTAAGGCAATGGTGAGAAATATTTAGCTCTGCAGATGTTATTGGACATAACTCCCACCATCTCTGACCATTGGCCACACTGACTGGGGTTGATGGGAGCTGGAGTCCAGAAGTATCTCAAGAGCTACCTATGTACTATGAGAGCATATTGGGTCTGTAGAGCATTGCAGCCTGAAACAGCCAATCACTGTGTTATTGTTGATAAAAAGTTGTTCCTTTTTTCTGTGGGTTTTTTAGGGAGCAGGGAGGCTCTTTGCCCCATCCAATGTAGCATTTCCTCAAAGAAAAATATATATCAAAATAGGCCCTGTTCTGAATGGAGGCGATATTTCAAAGAGGCAGATTAAATTTTATTTAAACCCTATTGCAGAGATTAAGGCCTCTTCATGCGATTCGGAAGCACATCTGGTTGAAGTCTGAGATATCAAAAACTGCATGGTGACTTATCCCTGACCTCTGACTTTCTTTAAAAAGTTAAGAATAAATATACAGAAACATGATCATCTGGACTGGGGTGGAGTGGGGATAGCGAGTGGGGTGGGGTGGAGGTTTGAGTGATATTCTTTTCCACAACCTAAGCTGAACCTGTTTGAAATGTGTGGAACACTTTTATTTGAAATCGTAAATGCTGTGGAGTATTTGAGAAAGCATTAAAAATCTGCAGAGCACTGAAGCTGCAAACCTACCTTTTGAGCCATGCCACTGAAGGTTAGGATAAGGTGGGGCTGACCTCCTACTGGGTTCTGCTGGTGTGAAGAGCTCTGCGGTGGCAATTGGGAGGCTGAGAAGCTGCTGCTGCTGGCTTCTCCCACAGTTGGTGGCTTGCAGAAAAGCCCTGAAATGGGGAATGGGGGGGAGTTTGCTTTGGCTTTGGATCTGAGTGATTTCCCAGCTACACCAGTCTGAACTTGGCATAGTAAAAAGGAAAAGAACCACCACCTTTGCCTTTTGCCCTGGCTGGGGCAAATGAAAAGGCTACCCCACTACTCCCAGGCTGAGGCTTAGGACTACGAAGCCATTAATTAATCCATCTATCTACTTATTGTTATTCAAATATCAATAAGTAATACATAATAATAAATGTGAATTACAGCTCCTAACATGGTAGGCATTTTACTCCTGACATAGTAGATATTTTACTATTGTCAGAGGTTCACAACCGTGGCAAAGCTTTACAATTCTGGAAGAATGGTTGCAGCCAGAGCAAAATGCAAATAAACACAAAAGATGATTGACATCTCGTGGAATTTGCCTTAGCCTAACCCCTTTAGTGATCTTGTTCTACAGGCCTGCCTTCCCACATTCATTTGAAACTCTGAAACAGATCCTTCAGACCTTCCTGTCACTGGTTGGTAGAGCTGTCATCTTTGTGCATTGTACATTCTTTGATGAATATATATATATATATATCACAACTCCCATTTTGACAAGTAACTGCAGGTCTTATTTTCAAAAGCAGTTATCATCCAGCTGTTATAGAAGCTTAGTATGATGAGTTGCAGGGAATGAGTTTTTCCCCCCCTCGATCCAACTCAAATGAAAATACTAATCTCTTTTGAAGATAAAGTAAAATCATTTTATCCCAAAACTTTAAAGAAAGAGAACGTCTGAATCAGATAGCCTTTAGGGAAAAAACAAACTGTACACGAGAAGAGGGGTCATAGACTAGTGGGGGAGCAGAAGGTTTAGCAAGCAGAAGGTTCTGAGTTCTGAGTTCAACCCCTGCTCTCTCTATTTAAAAAGATTCTGGTAGCCGGTCATGTCAAAGACCATCTGCCTGAGACTCTGGAGTGCTGCTGCTAGAGTAGACAATAGGTGGTTAGATGAACAAACTGACTAACCTGGAATAAGTTAGCTTCCTATGCTCCTACAAACATAGTAGGGGATGTTCTCCATTATTGGGGTTCTGACAAAAAAAATATCACTACAGATCTCTGATGAGAAGGTTAAACCAGAACTTCTGCAATAGAGTTAGATCATGTCAGCTAATAATGCAATAGTTTTATCCCATATCTGCAGCAACCACACACTCCTTGTGTGTGGGGTTCACAGTACATCAAGACATAAAGAGTTGAATAAACATTCACAAACTTTTTATTGATAATTATTACTTAAATAGGTTGAGGATCTATACAACTGTGTAACATGCAGAAAACAGCATTTTTAGAGAAATCGAAGACTGGAACTGAGGGGAGTCGGGGGGTGAGGGGGTCAGTTCTGGGGGGAGGAGGGAGGGAAAAAAGGGGAAAATAAGGATGATATGTTTCTGGATAATATGTTTTGTTTTAATTTTGAATAAAAAAGTAATTTTTAAAAAAGGCATAAAGAAAAAGAGGGACATAATGTGTAAGTTTTTCCCTATTGCTTTGTGGTTGCGATTCAAAATGTGTGTTATCTCTCTAGATTTTCAAGCACCTCATCTTTTTTTCATATTGTTTTCCTCGAGAATATAGTTGCAGCTGCAAAAACTCCCCATGACAGCAAGCGCTGAACCAGACCCACCCACAGCATTGGGCAATTATACATCATTACAGCACATTGTGTATCTGTGTGTCTCCCCCACCACACATGAAATAATAATGGCCTTGCAGATGGAAAAGTCATTACACTTTTGTTTAATGGTGTTGGAAGTGAAATTAATAAGATCAAAGAAAGCACAAGATTGCTAGATTCCTCTGCTCTTCCAAATAACATTTCCCTGTAAAAGTTGGTACAATAGACTTCTTGTGGCCTGTAAGGAGAAGGAGAAGGGAGGGCATTTTGAGAAAGACTTTTTTACCCCAGCCATATTCACATTTCCATAATTCAATCTGGGCTAATGTGTTGTAATGAGATGAAAGCCTCACCACAATAATGCTGCTCCTTTTAAGGCAATCTATCTCCTTTGTTGCTGTGAAATTCTTATACTCTATAACCCTATTGTATTTTGCTAGAATTTGCTTACAGTAATAATGTGCACTTTTTGCTGCACCAAAAAATGCAATAAAGTGATTTAGAAAAATATGTACATAATAGATAGAAAATGACGTGTGGAAAATGATTTGGTTGAGAGCAGTCTGCAAATAGGAAGGCTTATATGATGCTTTGCCATGCTGAATCTAGTTTAATGGCTGGAGCATAAGTGCTGAATATAGAAAATCTTCACTTTCATTTGTATAAAAGTTGTTGCTTTTATGGGTTTAGGGGGGAAGCTTTGAAATGTGCAATCAACATCTTGTTAATGCTTAGAAACCAAACTGGAGAAGTTCTAGGCAATGGTTCTTGTGAACAGAAAACATATTTCCTAACCTTCCCCATTGCTGCTCTCCTTCTACAATTTTATGACTCATTTACAGTAGGTATGCATTTCTACTACAATATTATTGTGGGGAGAGGTGTGGGTAGGTGGGTGTGGTCTATGACCCCATTGAGGTGACTTGAGAGACCGCCTTATCCCTTATATACCTAGTAGGTCATTGCTGTCTGCAGGAGAGCTTCATCTACCAGAGAGGGCAACCTTTCTGGAGCTCACTTTCATCTAACTCAGATTCTGAGTCCTTACAAAGAAAAATCTCTTAAACTTTGGATCAGTTTTCTAAACAAATTCAAGGGCTCTGAACCCATCCATTTCCACAATCACCCCCAAAAACCATCCCACCACCGATACTGCAATACAATGGCAGCAATGGCAGCTGGAACACCAACAGCTGCGATGTGCCAGGAGGGGAGAGCAGAAGAGCAAGCCTTTCTCCCTTTCCTCCATCCTGTCCCATCCTAACATGCTTGCTTGCAGTGTGGACAAATGCCTGGGGGAACCACAGGAGATATGGTTCTCCCAAGGGTTGCCGCAGTTACAATCCCAAGAAAGCATTCCCAACATTTATTACATTAAGAGTACCCAAGTAATATCCCTCACTGCTTACTGCACTCCAGAGTCAGCCCTGCTTTAAAATGAATTTAAAAAAAAACAACCCACAGAATTTAATTTTATCAGTAAATAAAGGTTTTATGTTTTGAGGAAGCAAAAGTTTGATAAACACTCTGCATCTCAGAAACATACAAGAAAGACTCCCTGGGCTGCCTTAATTTTGTTGTGGCTTTTGTTTATATCTCAACAGGAAGCTACATGTAGCCACTTATTGATGTATTACAAACACACCAAAAAAGAAAGAGAGAGAGAGGAGGAAAAGATCATACAGAAAAATAATGCGGCCCAACTGTTCTCAGTCCCTCCAATGCTATTTGTGTTAGCACTGTGCAAAATAAATTATTCCAGGGATGATTCATCCAATACTGCTAACACAAAACACAATAATACATCCCACGAACTCCCTAGGAAGTTCCAAAAAATGCATGCAATTAGTCGTACTAAACACTACAAGTGCATCACACTATTCCCTGCTCTTATTTTTCAGATTTCACTGGATGCTTATCGGCTGGCTGATTACATTGCAGTTAACTATTTATGTACAATTCATACAATTGTTCAAATTTGAGTTCAAGGTAAATCAAATGAGGATTGGTCCGAGCCGTCTCCAAGTCATGGTAAGAAGAGAATGACTTCAGATCGTAGGTTGCCTTGGGGGCAGAACCTGTGTCTAGATAACGCAAAATGATTGAGAAAATCTACTTGAAGCAGTGGAGGAAATACACCAGGGGGGAAATGGCAATGTGATTCCATGCCAGTAAAAAATAAAACCTTAAGAATCCAGCTTTTCTTGGTAGGTTTACCCCGTTTGGCACATTTCTCCTATTTTTTTCCTCCCATTCCCTCATTAAATCTCATTAGCAATATTATAAGGATTTCACCCACCTTTTTTAGACTGCATTTGCCTTCACAGCATCCATAGACTTGTATTTTTACTGGTTTCCTTATATTACTTTTTATTTTTCATTTTTTATTCACCTGCTATAAAATGATCTCAAGTCAATGTACAATATAAACACAAAAACAGCAGATGAATTTAAAACAAAGCAAAACAAACAAACAAATACAAAATAGACTCTCATGGCAAAGCCGCATTTATCCAAGTAGGAAAATCTGTCAAAACTAAAATGCAGTCCTTGTTTTCAGGAAGTGCAGATAATGAGTGCCTGTTGTATCTTGACAGGAATACTATTCCACAGACCATGGGCAGCCACACTGAAAATCCTACTCTGAATCACTGTGGAGAGGGCTTCTGTGATCTTTGGAAACTGAAGGAGAAACTTTCCCACAGATTGCAGCAACCTACCAGGTATATAAGAGATAAGGCTGTCTCTCAAGTAATCTGGTCCAGAGCTTCATAAGATGCTATATGTTAATACCAGCATCTTGAACTTGGCTCAGTAGCAGATTGGCAGCCAGTGCAAGTCTCATAAGCTAGGTGTGATATGCAGGTAGCAGTTTGCCTCTGCAAGCAACTTAGCTTCCCTGTTTTCCTCCAGCTGCAGCCTCTGGACCAACCTCAGGGGTAGCTCCAATGAAGAATTTGGAATAGATAATTGGCTGAAACTCCTGCAATTAGTCTCATCTCTTTTTTCTGCCTGTAATATATTAATGGGGGTTTATCCTAAATTTCAGAATTCAGTGTTCACCCAATAGCTTTGGGGGGGGGGGGGAAAGAGTAATCACTCTAGCTGTTGAGTTGTCATTGAAAATGTTCTTTCAAGTTAGCTGAAAACTACAATCCTAGGGAGAGACTAAAACAAAAGAAAATGTCCCTGTTATGACCTGGTATGGTTATGGCTTCAGTGTTCTGCTTCTCTAGCAACTGTAGATATAATAGATATATTAAAAAATATTTTCTAAACATATATATTAATAATTCAATTAAAGTAATGATTGAATGAATAGACATATCAGCAATTAAACAATTCAGAAACATGTTATTAAACATAATCACTGAAGTTATCAACTATTAATATATAAACCAGCCAATAAATAAATTGCAATAATATAAAGCAAATATGTAAAAGGAACACAAATGATATGCAAGTCTTGTTCCTCTCTAACAAAGTTATTGTAAAAACAGCACAAACCACCTTCCTGATTCCTAGTCCATACACATCAAGTCAGAGTCATGTTGGAGTCTGAAGGATGTGAGAAATAGGCTTTCCACATGTCTAATGTCTAATGACTCTAATGTCCTTAGGCCAGCTGCCCTATTTATCATGACATCCTAACCGGATTATGAGGGAAGTCCTGATCTTTGAATTTTTGCCTGTCCCCATTCCACCACAACTGTGCATCTCAAAACCTTCTCTCACAAGGAGCTGTCCAGCAAAAGCAGCAAAATATTCACACCTACTCACTCTTGGAAGGGCCACTGCAGTATCCCACCAGCCCAAATCAGTGGTAGGTATGAAGTGTGATGAGAACAGGAGGTTCAAAATCCTGGAATCATAACCAAGTTTATTGGCAACCATGACAGCACATCCTTGGAGACACTCGGATACCATTAATTTTGTGGCACATTGAATGCTGACTTTTGAATTAAGCATGTGTAGACATGCTTACTACAAGGATCTTTGCATTGGTGCCTTCACATTCTAGCCCATGGTGATGATTGTTTCTGGCCCTCCTGCATAAAAAATAGATGTACAAATAATCCTCTGCTGGAGTACAGAGTTGAATGTTCAGATACGCAACCTCTCATTTTTTAAATACAGTGGTACCTCGGATTACATACGCTTCAGGTTACAGACTCCACTAACCCAGAAATAGTGCTTCAGGTTAAGAACTTTGCTTCAGGATGAGAACAGAAATCGTGTTCCGGTGGCGCGACGGCAGTGGGAGGCCCCATTAGCTAAAGTGGTGCTTCAGGTTAAGAACAGTTTCAGGTTAAGTACGGACCTCCAGAACAAATTAAGTATTTAACCTGAGGTGCCACTGTATTGGGTTTATATTCCACCCTTCATCAGAATATCTCAGGGCGATTCAGAAGATAAAAACATGAGAAAAATTACCGAAGGATCACCTTTTGTCAGTACATGCTACTTCCTCTTGGAATACAGAAAGTAACATTTCACGGTGTACACTTTACAGTGTTCTACAATGTCCTGCCTTCTTAACTGGCAACACTGACTACATTCCAAGTCCGACACCTTTAATTTTTACAACTTGAGAGCAAATAATATTATTTTATTCATCGGTATTTAAAAGGACTTGAAAGAAAAAACAGTGCTTCAATCTATTGACAGCTTTGAACAAAGTGATTCATCATTTAAGTACAAGAGAAAGTTAATTATACTTGGCATCCCTACTCCTGTAATCAGTTTTGTATTTCAAAGCCATTGCTTCTGATTTACACTGCAGCCAGCAGGGTACTGGAGGAGCAAATAAGCTTTTGCATGCATTTTAAGAACTGGAGTACTGAATTTATTGGTCCATAGTTAAAACAGGAATGTCTTCAAAACAAAAATATAAAATGAATCAGCTTTGTGTAGCAAAAAAGCAGATATCCCAGACAACCAAGCTTCCGACAGTAAACCAACCATCAGGTGTTTACCTCTGTGGGACGTGCCTGCACTTAAGTGTTCCTGCTGTTCTGTACCTTTAAAGAGTAATTTGCAGATGTTACCAGGAAATGTGTTAAATAGGGTGCCACTTAAGTTTAATTAAGATGGAAGAACTAACTGGTTGCTGGCAGAGGAGGCAGAAGGATGGTTTCCCAGCTGGGACTTACAAAAGAACAAACATGACCGTGAAATCCACCCATTCACAAACCTGCTCACCTCCCGTGATCTACTGCACTTTCCCCTAAGTTTCCTCCTTTTTCTGAGTCAAAAACTGAAGCACACCTACACTCCCTTAAAGTGGAGAGTGGGAGCATTCTGCATTTTCTCCTATGGGATTCTGCCGCACTGCCATCCTCCTGGAATAGGAATAGGGAAGGGTGAAGCAGTGTAAAGGGAAGCACTAGGTTGTTGGTGGGGGGGAGGAGCACAGGTGTGAGGCCACCTGCACTTGGCACCTCCACCCCAGTTCTCTTCCATCCTTGCCACTGCTCTGTCCTGCCCCTGCATTTTGCTGCAGTTCAAAACTTTACCACAGTTAAAAGAAGTTCTGCTTCCTTCCTGTCCATAACACCAAATAAGACTTGGATCAAAAGACGATAATAAATACTCTGTACACTATTAAATGGTTAAAAGGGGAAGGATCATACATCAGTGGTAGATAACTAGCTTTGCATAAAGACGATTCCAAGTTCAACCTCCAGCTTCCTCAGGCAGCACTGGGGGAGAGAGGCCCTCCTTGAAACCCTGAGGATCTGCTGCCAATCAGAGTAGACAGTCCTGAGCTAGATGGAACAATAGATGGATGAAACAGTGTCTGATATCTGGACAGGTGACATTTAGCAGCATTAGATGGTTGGCATGATACACAATTTATTATTTGACAGAGAGTGGTACATGTGGCCTAACCATTTCCTTCAGAGAACCTTGGCCATATTAATGTTTGCAAAGGGAATTCTGCAATGACAAACCTAGAAAGCATCTTAAAAAGCAGAGACATCACCTTGCCAACAAAGGTCCGTATAGTTAAAGCTATGGTTTTCCCAGTAGTGATGTATGGAAGTGAGAGCTGGACCAAAAAGAAGGCTGATCGCCGGAGAATTTATGCTTTTGAATTATGGTGCTGGAGGAGACTCTTGAAAGTCCCATGGACTGCAAGAAGATCAAACCTATCCATTCTTAAGGAAATCAGCCCTGAGTGCTCACTGGAAGGACAGATCCTGAAGCTGAGGCTCCAGTACTTTGGCCACCTCATGAGAAGAGAAGACTCCTTGGAAAAGACTCTGATGTTGGGAAAGATTGAGGGCACAAGGAGAAGGGGACAGCAGAGGATGAGATGGTTGAACAGTGTTCTCGAAGCTACCAGCATGAGTTTGACCAAACTGCGGGAGGCAGTGGAAGACAGAAGTTCCTGGCGTGCTCTGGTCCATGGGGTCACGAAGAGTCAGACACGACTAAACAACTAAACAACAACAAAGGGAATTCTACCTGTCTGCCACAGAATCCCTGTACACGGTATAAAGGATTCTAAGGCATGCTCTAAGATGCACATTCAGTACATTATATGGCAATGTTGAGCCTCACTGATCCATTCAGCCACTATAAACTGTGTGTGTCCTAGAACTTATTCCTTTATGACTGCATATTGCAGAAGAACATCCTAAACATTCAGCTGAGAAAATAGGGATGCCTTCCTGTGTGTCTCCATTCAGGAAGCCGTGCAGACCAGGTATGTGACTGGATAGATCACATTCCAGAAATCCCATCTGAGTCCAGAGTCCTCAAAACATAACATATATCTGCAAATTCAGTAGAACAAACCTCATGCACAATGGCATGTTTCCCATGACCACCACAGACACAGTAGAACATGAAAAGTACAAGATGTATTTATCTGCTAAAATATGCATTCTTATTTGTTACTCGTGGCTTTTGGAGCTCATAGCATAAACAGGGCAGTGTGTTAGTTTATCTAAGTGGTTGCATATGTATAATTTAATAAAGTGCAGTCGAGAGCATTTTGTTCTCAAAATCAACCTTGTTAAATCGTGCCACTGAGGGGACAAAGGGGAAAGCTACTGAAATTAATGGGATTTTTGACAGAAGAAACCTGCAAAAAATGCATACAGATGATCATTTGTATGCATTAGTACCCCACTGATCTATTATTTAAAGCTGCTGTCAGTTCTGACTGAATTCAACAGAGACTGTTCTTGCAAACCAAATTATGTGGGTCTTGTGAGTATTAAATTATGGAGCCATATAGAATCATAGGGCTGGGAGGAATGCTAAGGATTGTCTAATTTAATTCCTTCTCCAAAGGCAAGATTTATTACACCTAAATATTCCCTAACAGATGTTTGTCCATTTCCTGGTTGCAAATCTCTATGGAAGAAGCATCTATGAGCCCCATAGATAATTGTGCAATCCTTTACTATTTAGAATATTCTGGCCTTCTTTTTTCCATCCAATATCCCGGCAAAGAAATTGGGCTGACTGACAAAATGTTCCCAAGAATTCTAAACATCAAATCAGTGAGCGAAACCAATGCTACAACCACTATGCTGCTCTGACCTTTACTTGCCCTTTTGTCCTTTTCTGATAATGATTCCTTAACTGATTTTACCAAACTGCCTCCAAGGGATAATGAGGACATTACAGACGAAGGGCCTATGCCATGCTTCATCTAAGCCATGGGTGGGGAATTGGATCCAGCTGTGGGCTGGATGAATATTTGCCCTGCAGCCTAGTTTGGCAGGTGGGAAAATAACATCGGATGACCAGTTTTCACCCATTCTCTGAGGGGCACTTTGGAGCCCTAAAAGGCCAGCTAAAAATGGTGCTCCTAGGCCACAGCATAATGCAGCCAGAGGGGGTGGCATTGTCCTCTTTTTGGATGATACAAAACCTCTTCTTTTGGCAGTGCATAACTAACCACCACATTGAAAGTACAGTTCTGAATTTTCTCTTGTACAGTGGTACCTCGGGTTACATACGCTTCAGGTTACAGACTCCGCTAACCCAGAAATAGTACCTCTGGTTAAGAACTTTGCTTCAGGATGAGAACAGAAACTGTGCTCTGGCGGCGCGGCGGCAACAGGAGGCCCCATTAGCTAAAGTGGTGCTTCAGGTTAAGAACAGTTTCAGGTTAAGAACGGACCTGCGAAACGAATTAAGTACTTAACCCTAGGTACCACTGTACTGCCTTCAGTGACACTGATAGATCTGCTGTGCTCCATCTTTTTGTGACAGATCTAGATATTTTCAAAGATTATCATGTTCACTCCAGTCCTAATTAGTTTCTATATTTACCCAAACATGAGTAAACCATGGAAGGGTAATGGGGCTGTACACAACTGCTTCACACATCCCTACCCCACCCCAGTTCTACCCTGACCTTCACATATTGATTGGGAGAAGTCTGAAAGGTGATTCTTCATGTGTTTCTCTGAAAGCACTTAGAATCATCCCCATAATTGGGACCCCTGATTACACTACATTTCTGATCACAAGGTAGATTCTTAGTGTGTTTGGCAGAAAGGATGAAAAATATCCCCTCCCCCCCACACACATATCAGTCTCCTTGCAGAATGCAGGAGCCAGAAAGGATGTTGGCTACTACATGAGCCTCTATGCCATCTTCACAATTTATGCCCCTTACCCCCATTTCTTTAAGACCTGAAGAGAACTGATGTCAGGGACTTGCAGGGCTCAGAGGAATGGGAGAAAGAGGTAGTGGGGCCATAAGCTGATCCAGTGGAAGGGGACAGTGATTTATGAGGGTTTGTTTATATCCATTATAACATTGTGACACCAGACGGTGCTGTGGAGTTCGATTTTTGCCAACGCAATTTCTCATACAAAGTTTGCAATGCGTTTAACTGAAACACTTCTTTGATGTGCATCTTTGATGCGTGATGTTGATCTTGTTCTGTGAACCGCCCTGAGACCTCCGGGTACTGGGCGGTATATAAATTCAATAAATGAATGAATAAATAATAAATAAATAAATCCAGCCATGATTTTCAGGATAAACTTTCAAATCTATATACTTTTATAGACTGCATGATACACTACCAGTTTATTATTTTCAAGAGTTTCTTCCAATCATTGAATTCATATTCAACGTGGAATGGCCAATTTTCTGGCATATGGAATCAGTAATTATAACTGAATGATCCTAAACATGTCTACTCTAAAGTCAATCCCAATGAATTCAATAGGGCTTATTCCCAGGTAAGTAGAGTTAGGACCATAGTTTATTTCACCATGGCAATCTGAATGTGGAGTACTACAACATATGGTGAGTCCAGCAGTTGCTTAATTAGTGCTGCTACTTCCTGGACCTCACAGTTTTCTTTAGATTGTCTGCAATATGTTGTTGCAGCATTACCTTCATGAGTCATTAAAACCTTCTCGGCCACATAACCTCAAGTCAGTTTTGCATTCATTCTGTACTGATGTATTCACAAATAGATTTCCCCCCGAAAACGTAATCGGTATCATTAGTTTAAAAATGCCAACTATTTATTTTCTACAGGTGATTTTATAACTTTGTTTTCCTACTCTCTTTCTTATATCTATTCCTGATATTCGTATTTAGTTGCCAAATCTATTTTTATGTTAACTGCATTCTTTTTAGCTATCAGAAGGCATGCCTTTTTCTGTGAATTTTCTAGCTTTCTGGAACAATCTACCAAAAGTTTTCCACATGACTGATTCCCTACTACTAATAAAATGGATCCCAGAAGCTAGACATTCTTTCTTCAAGACTTTATTAGACTAACTTCCCATTACTGTACCAGCAGGAGAACTTAATGTTTTCTGCTATATTTACTGTTCCCAACTATAAAGAAACCTTCCCAGCAATGAAAGTTCCAGGCAATATTTTGAGAAATGTGCCTCCACTTGGAAATATGAGTTCCCAGGTCTATCTCCACAGTATATTTCTGAATATCAGTTGCTGGGTATCACAAGTGAGGACAGTGCTGTTACACTCAGGACTTCTAATAAGTATCTGGTTGGCTAGGATGCTGGACTAGATGGGACTTTGACCTGACTGAGCACGATTCTTATGTATGCAATTAACATCCACCAAAGCAAAAGCCTGCTTCAGGCATTCTGATGGTGTGCTAAGGGGCTGCTGGATGAGTATGCTAGCTCCATCCTCATACTTGACACTCTTTATGAGTTGCAGTGTAATATAGCCTCTTGTACCCTGGGTACTAAATTGTTCCCCACTTTAGACAGCTGCCCTCCAACTCAAGGAAAGAGATGTGACAGTGACAGGGGGCTGATCTTGCGTACTCACCCACACAGGGCCCCCTCATGATCAGCTTTCGCAGAAGTGCATTTTTCTGAATTGCTCATATTGTCGTGAATTAGTTCAAGGGACTTGTCGGCTAATACTAAGAACACAATCCTATGCATGTCTATTGTGTTGTTGTTTTTGGTTTTGTTAGGTATTTTGTGGCTTTATATCTTGATTTTATTCTGTGAACTGCCCTAAGACACACACCCACACCCGGTATAGGGCGGTGTATAAATTCAATCAATCAATCAATCAAATAAGTAAGGACTTCTGAGTTCAGTGGAACTTACTCCCAGTTGATTGTGTATAAAATGCAGCTCAGTAAATCAGCCCTGATCTCCATGGGACATTCACTTGTACTTGATGCTATAGGTAATGCCATCTTAGAAACAATGCAAGGTAACTGTTTTTACAGATAATTGTTGCAAAGACTCAAGGTGAAAGTTGGGGAGATGGAGAGAAAGAGAGGGAGGGAGGGAGGGAGGGAGGGAGGGAGACTCATTCTTCTCTACCATTTCAAATGCACTGCCCAACACTACCTGAAATCAAGACAGAAACTCTAGGGAAGGACTACAGCTACAGCAGGAGATGGAGATGAAATCCTGATAAGTCCGTGTGGACAATATGGAGGGCAGATGGACCTGACTTGGAACAAGCAGTTTCCAGTTTGAAATAATAGCAAGTGAGCAGACAAATCAGGAAATAGCTTCATCCTGCCCACAATGTCACATCTGAAGCAATCAAAATATAACCCTATTGCATGCACACACATTTGCACTTCAAGGCCCCCAAGCCCTTCCCCTGTAAATAACCTCACACTGACACATAAATTTTTGTTTAAGTTATTGGGCAAAATTTAGGCCACAACTTTATTGATTACAAAACAAATTGAGCGGTATTGGCCTAGGCATTGGTCAGAGACTATAACTGACTCCTGCCTCTCTGGCTGGCAGTCTGAAAGGGTAAACACCAAACGAGGGAGCAACATCGATGAAGACCAACCGAAGCTCACCCCAGGGTTCCTGTGGTCCTGGCATGGCCCTAGCCCCTCAAGCAGACTTCGGACAAGATCCAGGACTCCCAGATTCCAGGTGATGGCCGCACCTCCCCACCCACACACTTCAATAAGCCAATGCCTAACCGCCAAACCTTACAAAGTTGTGCCGATTGCTAAGGGGGTAGGCGAAAACCATGTTCCTACAGCCAATCTGCCAAATGGAAAAATTCCTATCCAGCCCCTGCTTCAAAGCAGGTGACCCAATCCAAAGCAAGACCAAAGCAGCACGACCTAAAGTTAGGGAGGGAGGGTGTTTGGCAGCACAAAGCAAGTGCCCCCAATCGTGTCGCGCTGCCGCTTTTATAGGCCCCAGGAATCACGCTGCTCTCCCCAATTGGCCAAAACAGCCTGGTGTTATCCCAGGGCCTAATAGTTAAGGCTTGGGCCACCCACCCTGCGGGGGTGTCCTGGGTCTCTAAAAGGGAAATATACCACCTCTACATCTTACCATGGACTCATTTATTGCTGCTACATCTGATCTCGAGTTTTTTCCAGAATTCTTAAGTGAATGCTTATATGCTTTGAAAGAAGGCTGAATTTCAGCAAGAGCAGGGAGTAAAATAACTCTGTCAACATTAGAAATTTTCTGACAGCTCTATTTATAGTACACTCAAAGCATTCCATCTTAGTACAATACCAAGAAGTACTAGAATATAGGCTGCAATCGTGTGCTCAACACTTCCTAGAAAATCCCAATTAAAGATGGGCTTCTGAATAATCATGAATGGAATTTTCCTGCTTGAAGAGGGTCCAGTAATATGACCCATTAAGACAAGAACTTTCCTGTTTTTGCCAATGGAGAAAGGAAAAAAAATCATTTTAGTGGCGGATTTAGATCACGGTAGAACAAAGAGGGGGAATGGACCAGAAAAGCAGTTAGGAAGAGGTCAGTTCAATTTTGCTGCCCTACTCCATTGCTAGAAGTGGCTTTTCTAGTGTGAAGTCAGGAATGATGGTTTAGTTCAGTCCTATGGTGTGCATAGATAATATGCTAAAGATCATATAGATAAGATAGCATTTCTGGTCAACCTGAGAAGTCATAAAGGAATATGCAAATGACCTCTTATTTCAGCTATGTTGGCCTAAACTTTTAAAGATTTTATTAGACACTACTTAGACCTTGACTTCACCCCAGAAGTCAAAAGGAACCCAGTGCAGACATTGGATTGTTGGGAAAGGAAGTCTTCACAAACTGTAGTGTCCAGGGACCATGACTCAAGCAAATACACTATACCTAGGTTATCAAGAGGTTCCTATTTGCGGCAAGTTTAGGGATCAACAGTGTGACTCATTAGCCTGCTTGCGCTATTGGTGCTTGTTGACTAATGAGTCCCTGGTATGAAGAAAGGGACAGTTGCCAGTGCTCAAGGCTCAATTCTGGGAATCTTGAAGAAGATAAATCATATGCAAGAAGTAGAAAACTCTAAATAAGAATGTGCCCATTGAATAACAGTTTGTTCTTTCCTATCGTTCCCCTGAATTATCATCTGTACCAGAACATTGACTGTGAGAGGTAGACATGGCTGTGTGTATGGATTAAAATGGGGGTGGTGGACTGCTCATGAAAGGGAACCAAACATAAAAATACCTGTTTATGTAAATATATGAAACAAAACAGCCTTAGCTGGATATATAAATAAGTGTATCACCAAACTAAATGTGTTTAATTATAGTGCAAAATTACTATAAAAGTTCTGAAAAGATCTGATCTGAAAATAATAATTACACAAATTATAGAGGAAATTGTGTGAGGATAAGCTTGCTCATATCCTTTTACTTAAAAATAAAGGAGATTTACATTTTAATTCTCATGAAGAGGAGTATGCAGGTTTCAAAGCAAAAAGGTTAACAGAAAAGAGCTTTGTTAGGAGCAATGATTCAAAGAGGGATGAGAGTTGTAGCCTCACACTTCATTGTACATGGCTAAAAATACATTCAGGGTGTTCAAACTGGAATGAGACAAAACGTTCTGTTTGTATGTGGGTGACATGGTTCGGATGATCTTTAGCTTTCATTATAAAAGAAACTATGGTGGTTTTGCAGATGTTTAGTAAGATTTCTGGCGACAAAGCAAATCGTTGGCACCAAATATAGAACTAAAAGTTGTCGAACATACAGAAAATGGAAGAAGAGGGGGTAGAAGACTGGAACCAGCATTGGTTAGGCTGCAATCTTAGCCCCCCTAACCTGGGAATAAACTGTACTGAATTCAATAGGATTTATTTCTGAGTATACATGGTTATGATTGCAATGAAGAATATGGCCTAGTTAATGAACTCTTTTGACTCTCTGATTGTTAACATGCATCAGGATTTAGTGAGAATATGGGCTCAAAGCTTTCAGTCATGGTTAGGGATGGATGCTTCATATTTGTTTGTTTATTCATTAATAAATTTGTATATTGTCCTTCATCTGAAGATCACAAGATAGTTCACAACATAAAAATACAAAATGAAAACACAAAATACATAATAAAAACAAGAACAAACCAATAAGCCCCCTCCCACAAACACATTTAAAGGATGTAGCATGTTAATCAGCCAAAGGCTGGGTTAAAGAGAAATGTTTTCATTTGGTGCTTAAAAATATGTAATGAAGGCACCAGGTGAGCCTTCCTGAGGAAAGCGTTTCACAAATGGGGAGCCACTGCAGAAAAGGCCTATTCTCACTTTGCTGCGCTCTGGACCTCTTGTGGAAGAGGACCTCAGATGATTATTGTAGGGTCTGGGTCAGTTATCATCTTTCTTTTCTCGGCTAACTATTGATAACTGCTACACTTAAGTTAAGCATGATGCAAGCTAGTATGGATAGGTTTTGACTAAACTTTAAGAAAGCTGGAGTTACTCATATTCAGAGGCATGTTAAAAGTGGATGATTATCTTCACCCAACATTATAAGATATCATCTAGTGGCACTTCTGAATTCTTTGAAGCAAAGAATATAAAAATCTAGTTGACATTACCTTTTTTAAAAAATACCAAGCACCGAGCAGAGTTTCTATTAACTAAATGGATGTGGCTCTCAAAAGTAAATTGGAGGACCATTCAAGAAAGTGAGACATGATCTGCCATTATTTCTGTGTGAGATAGGCTTAAAGGGATGTTAGCACCTCCTATTTCTCCTTTAACATCTTATATTAATTGTAACAATTTAGGTGGAAGGTAGATTAGGCGATTTTGAGATTTCACTCAGCCACGTGTCTAATTTTTTTCCAAGAATGAAAATAAATATTGTAAGTTACAGAACTGCTGCAAAGAGGATTTAATTCCCCCCCCCCAAAAAAGAGATATTTGAATAAAATGCAGAAATGTTCAAGTTTTGAGCTTCTTCTAAATTGGAAGAATTACTTCTCTTAAACAAACACAGATAGAACTTAGGTAGGTAGCCATGTTGGTCTGACGCAGTCGAAATAAATAAATAAAAATTTAAAAAATTGTCCAGTAGCACCTTAGTAGGTCTCTAAGGTGCTACTGGACAATTTTTTTAATTTTATTTATTTATTTTTGACAGAAAGAACTTCTTTCTGAACTGTATAAAATACTTGATAAAATCCAGCAGTATGATGATAAAATCTGAAGCTGGGTGGGGCAGGCAGGAAGTGTTTCAAATTGTAACCAAAGTAAATCAGTGGAATCTTATTTGTGCCAAGGAATCCAAATACATACAAGAGGGTGCTACAAAATTGATCAGAAAATGAATGGAGGTCTACTGGAGGTGTGCTCTAGGAATATGGGGCAGATTTTAAACATGGTTGTTGGATATATAAAGATAGACATGTTTAGATGGGATTTTACAAATTAATGAAATAACCAGCAGTGTCATGTGACTGGGTTAGGGAGGTAGTGGATTCCCCATGGTAGCAGTACTGCTGTTTGCAGTATAGGATTGATGAGGCGGAAGCCAGGATGAGGGAGCTCTGGGCTGGTGCTGGTGGTCCTGCAGGAGTCTGGCCCTGAAGGCATATCAGTAGTTGCAGCACCATGGAGAGCTCCTACTGAACAACATGTTACAGGCCCCACTGAAAGTGAGCAGAGGCCTTTTGAGCCTCAGCCCCCAGGCTGTGCTCCTTATGGCAAACTAAGAGTCTCTTAAAGAGTGCCCAACCTACTGGTCTGAAGGCAGGCACTCCTCCTGTGCCCCATGGCCTCCTGCCTGATACACTCTTTCCACCATTGGACTGGCAAGGTACAGTGGGCATATTGTTCATCAAGCTACCCATAAGGATCCTAGTGCTATTTCTATAGGCCCTGATGTATGGCATCTGGTTAAGGGGATTCCTACTTGTCAGCCCCAGGTTCAGGGGTTTCCTGGTTAACATCATCAGGTACTAAGTCAGGAACCTGGTCTAGCTCCTTAGGTTCAGCACTGTAGCCTCTGACTCAATATCCCCATTGCTGCTAGGCTCTGGGCTCCTTCTATTATCTTCTCCTCTGTTTCATTTAGTGTAAAAATTTCTTGGCCGCAAGGACTTGTTGTCTTCTTCTTTTTACTGAAACCCTGCAAAGCACTGTGCATTCTTGATGGTACTGTTTAAACTTTAAATAAATGATAATACTGAATCAGCACTACAGCAATTACCAAATCTGACGAACCAGAGATGAAAAAAGAATCATGTTGGTCGAGCAATAGAATTTTGCATTCTAAGTGCTGGGAAAATACAATTTTTGAAGCTGAAGCCCTAAAGGGAAGAAAGATTTCTGGATCCCACATAACAACCCAGCAGTGTTCCCTCCCCAAATAGCAAGAAGGAGACAGCTACATTAGCGCTATTTAGTCTCCAGGCTACAAATACTCTTTTCATCAAAGCTTTTAATGGTTCTAATGGTTTATTATGAGCTGCTGTGACAATTTAAGGATATTGGCTGGTTGTTTTTTTATATTGCTGCTCTCTTCATTTTGTTGTTTTAGGATTTTGTAAGTTAGTGCTCTATGAATGTTATTGCTGACATGGTCTTTTTAGGCTTATAAATAAATAAAACAGGACTGTTATTACACAACCTCCATCCCACATGTATGTGTGTGCATGCACACACACCACATACCATTTGAACAGGCAGTTTTAAGAAGGGAAGAGCCTGCTGGATCAGGCCAATGGCACATCCTGTTCTTGCAGTGGCCAATCAGATGCCTGTAGGAAGCCTGAAGGCAGGACTTGAGCACAGGAGCACTCTCCCCACTTGTGGTTTCCAGGAACCGGTATTCAGAAGGATAGTGCCTCTGACCACAGAGACAAAGGCTAGTAGTCACAGTTTTAGCATTTCACATGGCACGATGCAAGAGCAGCCACTGATTCTCTGTCCTCAAGTTCAAATGCGCAACTGAAAGTCCTCCTCCACATCATCATCATCCTTACCTTGCAACATCCAGGTTTCCTTGGTAAACACTCCAATCCCATGATAGGGAAATCAGAATTTGTTCTGTTTTGGAAGAGCTGATGAGATCACAGCACAATGGTAGCACATAATATGGATGTGAATTTTTGGTGATGGGAAAGCTTCAGGAGCTATTTTAATTGGTGAAGATTCAGTGCAGACTTGATGTGCTGAGGACTGGAAGTTCCCATCTTTAGTTCCCATCTCTCACACGTATGCATTTTCTGAACGCACGCAGCCACCCTCAATGGTGCATATCAGGCTCTGTTTCTTTCCACATGCTGTTTTCGAAACATTCTTTCCACAAATGCGACTTCCTATCAGAGGCTAGTACCATAGTCCAAGGTCACTTGTATTGGACACGGGAGAAGAGTTGGCTCAACGGATACTGAAGCATTAGCTAGAGGCAAAGAGACAATCTTTTCCTCCCCCAAATTAATAAAGGAACTGTTGAGGGGGCGTCGGGGTGGGGGGGTTAGAGAGCTAATACAGGACCCAAGAGAAAGTATGTGAACTTTAATCTTACTTTTTAAAAACAAATCACTTGCAGATGATAGCAAACGTGAAGCAACAGAAAGAATGTCTGCCAAAAAAATAAACAAAAAAGCATTCGCACAAAATGTTGAGGTTTAGTGCACAAGGAAAAATAATAATATTGAGTGCTCTTGCAAATACAGCAAATACAAAATATGGCACCCGAGGAGGAAATGATCCGCTTCTCTCAACAGTGACGCTCGTACTTGGACTACTGGGCTTGCTTCCAGCTGCAGTAATAGCCCACTGTATCATACCGTGAGACATAGCCAAGATGTATTTAGAGGCCTAGACGGAGTTGACCAACCGAGGTCTGTGGTTTTTTGACCAAATAAAGCCTGAAGGAAGGGGAAGGAACAAGAAGTATAGGCAAAAGTTTCTCAGCCTTAGAGAGTCAAAATCAATGTGTTGTAAAATGCATATTGACATATTGAAATGCAGTGGTTTTTTTTAAATGTAAAGAGCATCAGCTAGAGTGGGGGCTAGTCATTAACAGGACTTCAGTAGGCATGGGGGATATCTGAACTTCCCTCCCCGGCTTGCAGTTCTGAAGAAAATTCCTCCTCTGAAGGGATTGGCATTGGAAGCAATGCTTTGGAGGAACAGATGTGGCTCAGAAATAAAAAACTGACTGCAGCCCTGCCACACGTGAGCGCCCAGGTGAAATGCAGGATGAGCGGGCAGGTCGGATCAGGCCCAACGGCATCACCTGGAGGCAGTGGGGTTGGCTCAGGATCCAGTAGATTCCAGGCCAGCTCAGCTCCTACCTGCCCTTGGAATGCTTCATTTCAGGACTTTATGTTGGCGATCTCATGGGTGACACTTCTAATCACATGCACATTTGGCTCATTTAACTTCTCAAGTAGTTTAACTTTTAGTAAACCTCTGAAAATCATGAAAACAAACTCCAGAATTTGAGGAGGTGGAACACTAGGATGAATAAACAGTAGGGAGCAATATATGTATAAAGAGTGAGATTCGGGAAAACATTTGCCCTGGGCACTGGAAAGTCCCACGTAGCTCTGGTCTGGGAAGAGGTGAACTGAGGGCCAGATTTGGGGAAAGGAAAGAGATTTCCTTAAAAATATATATGTTTGTCTCACACCTTTCCACCACTACCCTACCCATGGGAATAAATAACTTGCTGTTTTGTGCGTGCACTCACACCCACACTGATGATCAAGAATTCTGATGATCAAGCAGGAACTATATTTTTCCCCCATTAGACACATTTTGTGTAGTGTGACTGCAGTCAGGGATAGTCTTATTCTTGTTCTTATTCTTTTATTAGAAAACAAGTCCATCAAACCGTTCCACAAACAGGGGCTTGTCCTGGGCAGATACTGAGCCTCTCTTTTATTTAAAAATAAACCATGTACTGTTAAAAAAATATCATGGAAAGGATCATAATTCTTTGTACAGACAGTACGTTTGTGTGCTTGCTGTCCCAGTTCCAAAACGAAACCCAAACATTCCTTGTCTGTAAACAAGAATTCAGAATAAAACAAACATGATTACAGCTGTCATTTTAAAGTGGACGCAAATAGGATTCTTCAAATTTATTTGTTTCTTGTTTAACCTGCCCTGTCCTCTCAAGGAGGTCAGAAGAAAAAAATTAAACTTTGAACATTTTACTTGTACACTCACATTTACATTTTCGGTGAATTGCATTTTCCTATTGAAACAAAACAGCTTTTTAAGCAGAATAGTGAAAGGTGGTCTCATTTCTGAACCTAGACTATAACTCATGTGTTATACATAGGTTAAGTAATTATGGACAGTAGCACCTTTTAAGTATACCATTTTTCAAATGAACCTTTATCATGAAGGCTATAAACCAGTGGTTCCCAATTAGGGGTCTGGGGACCCCTGGGAGTCCGCGGAATATACCCAAATTTTATGGTCTGTTTTCCAGTATTCCTAAAATCCTTTGCTTATTAGGGGCTACCCCACATTTTGTTCAAAAAATTATTTTGCAGAAGTAACTACCATAGATTTATAAAAATTGTCAAAAGTAGGGGCTCCATGGCTTGGCTTTTGAAAAATAGGGGATCCTCAGTAATTAGCTAATTGGAAACTACTGCTGTAAATAAAGATTATTCTTAGTCTATTTATCCTAGACAATGCTGCCAACACAATGCAACATACTTGATCCCTTCTGCTCCAGAGGGCAGACATGGCTTGAACTCACGGTGGGAAATTCAAGGGATAAGTTTTGGAGAAATATCCTAATGGCAAGAGGTGTTTGACAGTGGAACAGATCACCTTGGGATGCAGTAGACTCTTCTTGAAGTATTTCAGCAGAACTGAATGGGAACACTGCTTGCACCCTGCATTGAGCAGGACATTGGACAAGATGACATTCAGGACGTTGAATGGGGACCTCCAAGTCCCCTTCCAGCTACACAATTGTATGATTCTATTACCCAAACTACACATTATGCTTACTGCTGCCATTTTTTTTACTAAAAAGAGATTTTCAGTACAAAAGGAAAACAGAATGCCAGGGCACACCAGAAGAATTGTATTTGCTTCTCTCATCCCCTTCAGAATGTGATCCAGTGTGTTCATCACTTCCTACCCATTCAGTGTAATAAGCAGACACTGATATTAATAGCAAATTTCACACCTTTCTTCTGGAATATATTTATATTCACTATGCTATTGGACGCCTCTTAAGATATCATAACTAAACTTAGCACAATGGTTGCAGAGATCAAGAAACAGGTTTTCATCAACGTATGGGTGGAATAGGAAGCCATTATGGATCAATATGGTGGGCAGAAGCTTTCAAAAGTGCCCTGATTTGGAGGGGTTCTTAGAATTCTGGAGCAATGCTAGGTATATAGGGCTTTCCAGGATCTATAAATAATTGCTAAATGCATTGTTTATATGTAATTTGCAAATTCATTTAAAACTTCTAACAATTACCACTGGACAGATAACCTATATGTAATTGATCAAATCTGGGTCATGATCCATTAGGGGTACTGTGCATGAAGCCAAATAAGGTGAGACATTGGGCATCCATGATTGGATTTCTCATGATTTAATTTCTTTGAAGACCAGGCATGGGAGAATTCTACTTGAAACAGAACCAGGATGCTGAAGAGGTTACCTTTCTCCTGCCCACCAGTTTCCCACTCAAAATTCCACCCTGGTTAAGAGGGATAATACAGCTTGATTGTGATTTTAGTAATGATATATGCTATGTGCTGTATGCTATACATAAATGCAAAAAGGAGAAACTTCTTCTCAAAAGGGTCAACTAATGATCATGGTACCAGACAGGCAGCAGAACCTGTGCAAAGCTGCTTCAGCTATTCCGCAGTTTTTGAGGGCTGTATCCAACATTAGTTATACTTAGAATAGACCCATTGAAATTAATGGGCATGGCTAACTTAAGTCCATTAATTTCAATGAGACTGTTCAATTAGGTTCATTAATTTCAATCAGAATAGAGTTCAGCCGGGTTTAATATTGCTCCAGAAGAAGGAGCCTGTGTTCTGAAACACACTGAGCTATAATAAAGCCTCCTGTTCATTTGTTAATACATTACTGTAAAAGACCCCTGATGCCTGCTCCCAAGACAAGTGCTTCTATCACTCCACCTGAATTTTAAAACAAAGTTGGTTAATGATCTGTGAGACTGCAGCTTTAGACTTTCCACTGCCATCTATGCATTGCATAGTCTGGAGCAAAGCATGCACTTGGGCTTTCGTTCCCATCTTAATTTTTAAAAAGAAAATCCTCCCCAGAGTTACCATGAAGATGACCACAAACAATATTGCAAGGGCAGAATTAAAAGTGCTAAGAAAGTCTTGTTCTCTCTCTCCACATATTATTTGAGTTTGGGAGTATTACCAAAACCACTGGCTTCAAGTTGCAAGAAAGAAAATTCTGACTAAACATCAGGAAGAACTTTCTGACAATAAGAGCTGTTTGACGGTGGAATGGACTCCCTCAGGTGGTGGCAATTGTAGGCTTTTAAACCGAGGTTTGGTGGCCATCTGTCATGGGGTTGGACTAAATCAGGGGTCGGCAATTTTTTTTAGCTGAGGGCCAGTCCACTGTCCCTCAGACCTTGTGGCAGGCCAGAGAAGCGGCAGCAGGGGTGGGGGAGCCGGAAAAAGAGGTGAGGGGGCAAGTAGTTCTCCTCCCCACCCCCAGCCTCAGCCGCTGTGCTTACCTTTCCTGGGACTGCCGCCGCCACCGCTGCTGCTTCTCATGAGTAGGCAGAGCAAGCTCATCCACTCCACTCTCTGGCCCACAGGAGCACCAGGGCGGTGGCAGACGCAGCAGAGGGAAGATGAGTGGCGCGAAAGGGCTGGCTCCAGAGAGGGTCTGCTTAAAATGGTGCTCAGCCAGCCCAGCCCAGCCCTCTTCCTCTAGGCAGGGCAGGGAGAAGCCGGGAGGAGGGAGGGAGGAGAGGCCGCCCGGATGTGGGGGGGGAGGAGATGGAATGGCGCAGGGGAAAGGGGAATGGTGCAGCCCAAATGAACAGAATCCCAATGCCGATCCACAGACAGTCCACGGGCTGGATCCTGTAGGCAACTGGGCCTGATCTGGCCTACGGACCTTAGTTTACCGACCCCTGGACTAGATGATCCTTGAAGTCCCTTCCAACACTACAATTCTATGTGCCCATTTGACACAAACTTGCGCCCTCTTTTGTTCTGTCATTTAGTGATGTGTAAGTGGCCAACCTCCTCCTTGGGCCTGTCTACGGGAACACTGTCAAGCCTGCACTTCTTTTTGGTTCTTCCACAGGGCACTGCTGGAGGTCATTAGGCAAGAGGGGGAAACCGCACTAAGGCAGAAGGATGCTCCACATTTACTTTAATGCACAGTAGAGTGGCACTATCAAACGCTTTCCGTTTAACTTGTGGCACACTTGCTGAAAAGGGTAAACCAGCAGTTTATTCAAAGAGCAGCTGTAAAGCAGCTTCAGATTTGACATGTTGCACTTCCTACTCTTATTACTTCAACAGCCAGGAAACTGCAAGAGAAAAGCAAAGCACTCATTTTTATTTTTATTTTTGCTTTGTTTTTCTCCTGCATCTTCTGGGCCTACGTGATTTGGAGATCAAAGGAATTTATGTTCAGTGTTGCCAGCTTATTCCTCTCTGGAGTGTGCTTACTGACTTCCTCTTTATCCAGTATGATGTCTGTCAGTGTTTGAATTACTTCCTCGTTCTCTCACTGACTCACTCATCCACTGAGGCTCTGCTTTGCTGGGTGTCCTAATACACAGCGGACTTAAGGGACCTATTGTCTATTTCATGTTTAAAGAGGACGCATATATTACACACACACAAAAGATGTTTATTACTGCCATTGCTGTTGAATTTGTACAACCGTACCCACCTGAAAAAGACTTGTTCTGAATAGAGGTGGTACATATTGTTTATAAAAAAAATACATACCGCAATGGTCAAAAATATATATATATCACAAAACAGAAGCTAATTAAATGCAGCAAACTGTTAATCGTACATTGTGCCAGTGGTGTGACATATGGCTGTAATTAGAATGGAAGCCCCAGAATAAATACTGGTAATGTACTAGTCCTCATGGACACATCTGGGTCTCTATTCTATTTATTTATCATGGAAAGCATAGTTTCTGGTGCATGGTTTGGAACTGGGGAGAAAAAGCATTCTCTCCTTTATCATTAAAAAATGTCCTCTAAAATTCATTACAAAGATTCATACAATTTACAAAAGTACAGTCTTTTAGAAATGCAGACGGTCAGAAGCAGAGAATGTTTCCAGTGACTTCAGGCAAATTTTATCTATTATCTGAGCTTTTCACCTGGCTCTGAATATGGTTTAAATATATGCAATATTAAATTTCCTTTCCAGTGATCCTTAATATGTAAATAGGATTAGATCTTTGATGTATCCAGTTACAACATCACACAGAAAGAGATAGAGGTGGTGTTGCATTTCATGCATATACAAATTATTTTTTCTTGCTCTTTTGGCAAAATGTCATAAAATAAATCCTAATGTGACCTAACTGGCCCTTGAATGGTGGTGGTGGAAGGTAGTTCTTGGATTTTAATTTCCAATTTTCATACACAGAAAGCAATATCTCATACTGCAGCCTCTGAACTTATTTAGGCCATTGGTAAGGCAGAATCATGTAGAACAGGGACGGATCTTCTGTAGGGCCTCATAACAGTTCCTAGAAATGTGATGATCTAGTTCCTAAGGATTTATCTCTTTGTTTCTGTAAATAGGAATATTTCTAAAGGCAGACGTTGCAAATAAAAACAAAATAAAAGGGGCAAGTTTTATTTAGATTTTATCAAGGCTACAATGAAGCATTTTGTTTCTGAACCTGCCACTCAGTGCTTTATGAAGCACATAACCTGCTCTATACAGTTCAGCTCATTTAATTATTATCTGTCTTCTGAAGTGAAAGTTAAATATAGCATTTCAAGCTGCTTGAGAACTAGACCATCTTTATTTTCTTTCACAAACCACATGTTTATGCCATTAAAAGCTGCTTTCAAGCTGTTTTCAAAACATCTCATATTCTACAGCAGGGGTGGTCAATCTGTGGCCGCAGATGGCTATCAACCCAATTTCATGGAATGTTCGGCCAGGAGTGCTATATTTGTCCCCCAGTCCCAAGGTTCCTGAACCCTGATCTAAGTTATCTCTACCTGAAGCACAGTGGCAGCACTGGGTGGTGAACTGGGAAGAGGCAGTCTAGAAAAGTTGCGAGCCTTTGAAAAGGCATACTCAAAAATGAGAATGCCCTTGTTCAAAAGCCTGCACATCTTTGAGTCAAGCAGCTGGCTGTACAAGCAGTTGAGCAGGCTTTCCTTGCTTCACAATGCTAGTGGCTGCCTCCCTCCCTCCCTCCCCACCCATATCCTATCATGGGCTCACAAGCCTTAGATGAGGCATAAGGTGGAAGTAGCACAAGGTGCCCAATATCAATGCCTGATTGATGTAAAGGTTCGTCTAGTCAAGCATCCTGCTTTCAGCAATGTTGAAATAGCCAGTTTCCTTAAGGAAGCTCCCAAGCAGAGTGCATTGTCACCAGCCCACTCCCTTCTGCATTTGCCATTCAGAAGTATATTGCCTCTCAAAATTTAATTTCAGGTAACTGAAAGTCATAGGACATCTGGTTGGCCACTGGGGGAAGCTGGATGCTGGCATTTGGTCTTACCCAAAAGGGTCCTCTTATGTAGGTTTGAAGCACTGAAGTTTAAACATTCATGACAAAACTGAATGAATAACAAACCAACAGAAACGTAACCTGGATCAATATTCAATGAGTTCACGTGTATGAAATCCTGAGCTGAAGTCTGATCTTATAATGCCTTTGGAAATATGCTTTTCAAACAGTATATCCAAACAGCAGCACTAATTTTAAACTAACTGTGCTTAGATGCCAGGTTGCAAACCTGCTCTCCCATGTTCATTTCCCCCTAGTACCATCAATATATATTCTTACATTGTGTTCTTACAAGTGCTCATGGTCTGTTTTAACACCACTACTCTACGTAGCCAATGGTTGCTAACTTAAGGAGCAATAGCTGACATGGTGCCAACTGTAAAAGTGTAAACATAGAGAGTATTTGACTTCTGGGCTGGGAAAGCATTTTCCCTGGAAGAAGGAGGGCATGGCAAGTAACAGAAACCAAGTAAATATTTGCATAAAGGAGACAATCACCTTTGTTTGCAATGTTCCTGGAAACAACATCTCACAAGCTATGAGCAATTATTTTCACTACTTATCTACCCGAGGGGTAAAAACCTACAAAATGCTGTTTAATGTTTAATTCCCCGCTCTTCTGCTTACAAAATATATTCCAGGAGAGGCTAAATGACATATTGACACATGCTGTTTTAGAAACGGACCAAGGAACAAATATGCAAATAATATTTGTTGAAGTGCAGTATCTTCAGAAATGCAGATTGCCTAAGAAGAGTCAATCTAGTCCAACATCCTGTGGCCAACGATATGCCCAGGAGGAACCCGCAAGCAGGATTCAAGAGCAACAGCGCTTACTCTTCTTGGTGTTTCTGGCAACTGATATTCAGAAGCATGCTGCCTCCAACAGTGGAAGTAGAGCCTAGTCATTATGGTTAGTAACCACTGATAGTCTTAGCGCCCATGAATTTATCTAATCCTCCTTTAAAGCCATTCACATTGCTAGCAATCATTGACTCCCGTCAATGATTCCATAGTTTAACTATGCACTGTGTGATGAAGTACGGTACTTTCCTCCTCTCCCTCCTTACCTTTTCCCATGTGGTGTCCATACAACCTGGAACAAGGACATAAACAGCTATTAGACTAATAACCACTTCTTTATTAAGAACAAGGATCTGCAAACAATTAGCAGTCTGCGTAATTTCATTAACTCAACAGGCAATGTGTTATGATAAGAGCTAGGAAGATGCTTCTGCCCTTGCCTGCTTCACATAGGTAACTGCACTTTGGCTCAGTCCATGAACTGGGGGTGGGGGCAGGGAGAGAATCTGTTTTTCATCTAGGGGTGGTTGTTATGATTTGTTTGTAGGGAGGTTATTCAGCAAAGAGCATTTGTCTGGAATGTATCCTGACTTGCTTGGAGAGGGTTTATCTTCCAGTGAATCTTTCTACACTTTTCAAAGCATTTCACCATCACTTTCCTTTCCACGGAAAGTCAGGAGTTTTGTTGTTGCTGCTGCTCAATGTGAATTTGTGGCACCAGAGTGACAAGAGTGCTTTAGTCCACTTTGATTGCATAAACCTAAATTTTCCAATATGTGCCTGAATCTCTCCCGCTAAATACTGACAGTCTGGAGATGCCTGACAGAAACACCACTGCGAAAAGAGCCACTTTCTTACTGCTTTTGGTCTCATCACTCTCCAAGACTGTGAGGTAGCAATGCGGCTTCTGAAAGAAAGTTTACATGCCACATATCACTATCTAAGGTGTGTGCTGGGGCGGGGGGCTATAATCTAAATAGCTTTCAGATCTTCCTTTCTTATTCACAAACATTCAGACAAATACACTTCAGATGTTAAAACATCCATTTTAAAAAATATCCACACAATTCCCTCCTTACTGTTGCTCCACTTCTCTAATTCTCTGACTGCAGGAAGTTTCACAGGTAGCCTTAACTAGGCGAGCACTGGTGTATTAGGCTACATGCAGACATCCGTATAAATCAGGTTTTGGTTTTTGTTTTTGCTGCGGCTTGAGCCCATCTTCCAACCCACTTTGACAGACATCTTGGACAGTGAATTAAATGCTGATTCAACAGCTTTTCTTGTCTCCCTGGAGCGCTCCAGGCAGTCTGCATGTAAATTCAGGTTATGTGGGTCTGCTTCATTAGATAGCTGACCTCACTCGCCTGGCAGGTCTGAAACAGGATTGATGTGTTTTGCTGGTCAGAATGATGGTGATGTAGGACCATCAGGACTATCTAAAAGGGTTTAGGCTTTTGGTGATCTCCAACCTCTGCAGCATCAGGGTTGATTTGTGCATGGTCAGCTATATCCTGCAGAGCGGTAGAGGATTCCTTGACTGGCTTCTCTGATTAGTTCATGAGACACGTTGATGATTAAATAATTCTTATATATTTGGATCATGACTCTGCACTGAGCATAGCTCCATTATAGGTACCCTCACCATCTTCTTGTCCCATTTCTATGGATACTTTTCTATTTGCGAGTTTTGAGGCTGTGCATAGAATCTTTACTTGTTCCAAAAACAGACATAAAATGTTACATCAAGATAATTGCATAATATAATGTGCTGAGCCTAGCATAGGTACAATATCTTAGACATATGGAATTATTGTATCCAGGACTGAAAACAAAGCTCTTTCACTCCACACAGACTCCATTAGTCTGGAGGCTGTTTGCTTCTGGAAAGAGAGTCATTAACACACCATCCTCTTTGGTGGCTTGAAAACAAAGACTAACTCACACATTCAAAATGGAGATTTGCAATGGAATGCCCCATATCATCTAAGTTAAATACCTCCTGAAAAGGCAGCAAGCAGAGATCCATTCTTGGTTATTTTTTAACTGCTAGGCTCTCTGAGAGATTTAGTTTAGCTCAATGGAATTTTACAATGTTAAATCTTTAGCAATACACATAGAGTTATTTTCCATTTCAATGTACAATTAAACAATAACACTTAACAATGCTCAGAAGCCCCCTTGAGATCTGAATGCAGAGAAGAGCCCATGCCAGTGGGACTATTGAGGTGGGGCTTTTGTGCATGCCACTCACTATTCTACAAAGGTTTAACCCTCCTGTGTTCAGCTGAATACTTGAAAAGGGCTATAGCCCTATTCATATAGTTGATTCAGCCCTTCCTGGGAACCCACTTCATTTAATTTTTTTAAAAAAATAATCTCAGTTGTTGCAAAAATTTTGAGAAGAGGATAGAATAAATAAATAATTTAAAGCAGATTTATGGCTGAGAAATGACTTTGGTCTTTTTCATCTTTAGCAAATTCAAAGCACTGGCATTCAATGATTGATTTGAAATATCTGTACTCTTAACTTCTCAAAATCTTTTTCTATATCTTGAATATGCTAATGATGAAATTGGCCAAAGTCCCTGGTCATCCATAAATCTACTTTTTACAGTCAAGAGGTAATTGATATGCTAAGGCTGTAATTTGCTAATAGCATTTTATAGGTAGAAAAATGGAAGAAAATGGCACCTAATCTCCTCCTTGATTTATTAATACATAGAAGTATAACAAGCTGAAGTGTATGACCCACACATACCATCATTATCACTCAATTAGGAGTGAGCATTGGAGTTGGAATACCATTCTTAGGAGATTGACTGGTCTGCTAAGTAGTTCTGGGTACTAACAGTTTTAAAGGAAACAAGCACTCTGGAAGTAATGGAACTTCGTCTCAGTTTTACAGAGCAGGCTGTGGTGGTACACCAGAAATACTATTGCGATTTCATTTGTGATTTAACAAAATGTTGGGTTCAAATGTAGTTATTGGATTTCACTATCATATTGCTGTGTCACTCCTGGAATATTTAAGTGACATAACTTTATAGAAATAATCTAGAGTTCTCTTTAGCCTCAAGTTTCCAGCATTCACTCATTCCAGATGCTACAGTGCTCAGACAATACTTGTGGATCCCAGGAAATGCATTTTCTTCTGTCCTCCAAATTCCAGATCATTGTTAAACAGAAGATAAGTGTGTGTTTAGGGCACAACAGTTGGCTTGATTTCCCTGACACAGGAGCAGTGAGCAGAGCTTCTTGTACTTCACAAGCTTATTGTGTACACCAGTCAAAGGCCATGGGAAAAGGGAAAGAACAGCTGATTCCTTGCTTAGTGCATTACTCAAACCATAAAAAGAGTACGTTTCAGTTTGAAATTATTTATATTTTCATTACAAAAATGTTTTCTTCACAGATACACAGCAACATATGGAGATGCATAGGAAATGTGCATAATTACTACTAGATGTTTTGCTTGTGGGAAGATAGATCTATTTGTCATTCCATTTTTATTTAGAACATTACAACTTTCTGAAAGCCCTGCATATTGGACCTGCATTTCTGCTGTCTTTTCATGGCTAATTGTGGGGGTTGACAAGCAACAGCTGAAAAAGAGAAATAAGTTCTGTAGTATTTGCAAGATTACAAATGATTCACAGATACTGAATTAGAAGGAATCCTGCTACCAGGGGGTGTGGACCGTGCGGTAGGTGTGACCTGCCCCAGGTGCCCCCAATGAAGGGGGTGACAAAATGGCAGGCGCGGGGCCTGCAGTGCACTCGAGCCATGCGTCTTGGCGCCTGCAGGCTCCACAATGTCTGCCCGCTGCCTCCCCCCAACTGTAGGGCGGCTGAGGCCCCAGCCACTGTGGCGCATCCCATCCCTACGGGAGCCACACACCCTGCCCCGCCCCTACGGGCACCGCACACCCCGTTCTTCTTTAAGGGTGCCACGCACCCCGTCTCATCTTTCCCTAAGGGCACGTGTGCCTCGCCCCTATGTGCAGTTCGCCCCACCCCTGAGAAGAGAAGAGGAGGAGTTTGGATTTGATATCCCGCTTTATCACTACCCTAAGGAGTCTCAAAGCGGCTAACATTCTCCTTTCCCTTCCTCCCCCACAACAAACACTCTGTGAGGTGAGTGGGGCTGAGAGACTTCAGAGAAGTGTGACTAGTCCAGGGTCACCCAGCAGCTGCATGTGGAGGAGCGGGGACACGAACCCGGTTCACTAGATTACGAGTCTACCGCTCTTAACCACTATACCACACTGGCTCTGTGTGGCTTCCTCCACTGCTGCCTGCTACCAAACCATGCACAAAAATGAAACTAGTAGGTTCCTTAGCTTCTTGTCCCTGCTGGTCACACCCAGAGCTGATTCCCCAACATATAACCATTTCTAAATCATTTTAGTTCCTGCTGACATTTAGTTCCTGCCTGGAGAAGAGAAAATTAAGGAGTGACATGATAACAAACTCCAAATATCTGAAGGACTGCCATGCAGAAGATGGAGCAGCTTTGTGTTGGCCTGGATGGCAAGACAAGAACCAATGGATGGCAATCTCAGAGAAGCAGATTTGGGCTAAATATTGAATGAAGCTTCTTAACCATTAGAGCTGAACAATAGTTAAACAGATCTTATCAGGAGATAGTGGTGGCCAGTCCTTTCCTATAAGGACTTAAGGAAAGGCTGAACAACCATCTGTCTGCAGTGCTATTGTCCCATCCTACACTGTAGGCCCTGCACTGAGCAAGGGAATGGACTAGATGCCTTCAACTCTATGGTGGCAGCAGGGTTATTAGGAGGTGGCTGTTTCTACTTCATTTCTACAGCTCATTGCTTCACCTGCCAGTTGAGAACAGGACTGCAGCTACCAGCTTGCACAGACATTTTCCTAAACATGCGAACAGTCAAGGTGTGAACAGGGACAAAGAGGCATGGGCCCTGACATCTTTGTGTGCATCTTTCTGCTGATGGATCCCTGACCACCCCATATTATATAGGGAAGGCCTGTGGATGACATCTGTGTGCATTTGTTTGGAGGTGAGTAGAGTGCTGTGCATTATGGGGAAATGCCCTGTGTTGCATTATAACATCTTAATATTACAAAAACATTTTTATAATGAAAATATAAATAATTTCAAACTAAAATCATTGCTCTTTTGATGGTTTGATTAATTCATTATGAATCCATTGTTCTTTCTCTTTCACTATGGCCTTTGACTAGTGTAGACAATGAATGGTGAACTGACAGAAACTCTGCTTATCTCTCCTGTGACAGGGATGCCAAACCAGCTGTGGTTACATGCAGGCATTAGCCTAAGGAAGCAGGACCATGGGATCACCTTATAAGGAGCTTGATACAGTTCACTGGTTGTAGTGGTCTGTCTTCATAAAGATGCCTCCATGCACATGAGTCAATATGAAATGTGTGTAGAAACTGTTAGCTTGCTGGCTCTGGGCCCGATTGTCATATATCTAATAAAGCACCTAGTAGCCTCTTGGAACTAAATGCGTATTTATATATTAATCATTATTACCATCTCCATAAATTCCTACTCGTTCAAAATTTACTGCTGACATTTGTTTGCACTGCAACACTGTTTTCACATTAAGAAAAAGTGGTCATTTATTTTAGGCTTTGCAAATCAAACGATTACATCTCAAATCTTGTTTAATGGTAAAGCCGATCCAAGCACAAGCATGTCTTTTATAATTAAATACTTAAAGAAGAACGGTTGGGCACTGGTGTGTTCAAATTTGATTTAAAGTCTGCTGCACATAGTTTATTTAGCCACATGCTGGAGGCTGACAGTTACCGTATTTTTTGCACCATAACACTCACTTTTTTCCTCCTAGAAAGTAAGGGGAAATGTCTGTGCGTGTTATGGAGCGAATGCCTATGGGTGGCGGGGGGGATCTGCTGCACTCGTGAGCAGAGGATCCATGGTTCCCCTTCCTTCCCTCCTCCGTGGTTACAAAGCATGGATCCACATGGATCCTCAGGATTTTTGCATTGGGCTACTCCAAACTCACTGTCAGATCACATGTCTGTGGCCACAGCATGAACCACAAAAATCATATATCCACTTTTTCGTTTAGAATATTTTTTTTCTTGTTTTCCTCCTCCAAATACTACGTGCGTGTTATGGTCTGGTGCGTGTTATAGAGCGAAAAATACGGTAAGTGCAAAATGTGGTAGGGAGATTCGGGTAACATTGTTTTATTCATTTGTTTGCAGATTTATAACCACATTTCAGCCAAAAGTTGAAAAGTCCACCAAGTACACATACTGTATAAAGTACAACAATTATAGGATAAAACATTACAATTATTTTTTTAAAAAAACCATGCAAATATTAATATCTGAGTATATGAAAAGAGGAAACATTAAAAAATAATTCCCAGTGGCATACAACCCAAGGACCTGTCTGAACTCACTAGGTGGCCACAGCAAACCAATGTTTCACAGTCTAAGATGGAGATAAATAATACTTGCTTACCTTACAAAGTATCTATTATTATATATAATAATGGCTACCTTGTATGTATAATAAACATGTTGCAAAATCTGTTACAGTCGTACCTCAGCTCCCGAACGCCTTGGGAGTCAAACGTTTTGGCTCCCGAGCAATCAAAAACTGGAAGTGAGTGTTCCAGTTTTCATTCGTTCTTTTGGAAGCCGAATGTCTGACGGGGCTTCCAATTGGCTTCAGGAGCTTCCTGCAGTCTATCAAAAGCCACGCTTTGGTTTCCAAATGTTTCAAAAGTCAAAGGGACTTCCGGAATGGATTCCATTCTACTTCTGAGGTACGACTGTATTTTCTTGCTGTGACATATTCCAGCTTGAGACTATAGTTTTTGCTGAAGAAGTGTATCCTCCAAGAGTTGGTTGGATGTTGGGGACTTCACAGCAAAACAACCATAGGAGTCCACATTACACCGTGAAAAACCATGTCTAGTTTTCTGAAACAAAGTCAAATGTATGAACCACATCATTTTCCCCCAGCAATTTCACCAGTTTGTTTGCTTGCTTGCTTTCTTGTTTGCTTCTTTTAAAACTGATAATCTTGAGGGTACTAGAATAAGGCATCTAGAGACCACATGCTTTTTATCTTACGTCACTCCAGCAAGCTAATAAAAGGAAGAGCAAATATAGAATTGGCCTTATCTGCTGAGACAGGAGTAAAAAGCATGATTATAGCACTTCGCTCTTGTTCATTCTATGTAGGAGATGTACAAAAGCAGCTGACCTTGATTTCTGGGGGGAAAGGAACTGCAAGTGAGTAACTTAATTCAAGAATAACATAGTCAAGCTTTTGACTTTTGCCATTTTGTAGTCCTGTCCACAGATGCAGTAACAAGCAACAGCCATTTTTGTTGGCTGCAAACAGTTGACTCACTTGCAGATGGATGAGTTTACTCTCTGTTGCTGGGATGGGACCTTTGACAGTTGGGTGGTATTTAATTGGAGTGCTACTCGCCAGCTTCCTTCCTGTGCTTTTATTGATTTGTTTTAATCATTCCTACTACTGCTGTGAAACATCTGTGGCATAAAGGCTCGGCAGATATTAAACTGTAACAGCCCCCAAACTGACTGTATATGAGAAGATGGCAAAAAAAAATAGTGTTGTGTTAGTTTATCATCCAGCTAGGTGAGGCTGAGACTGGAGTGAAAGTTAAAAACATGTGTAAAAGTCTTGTCTAACAAACAAATATTTGCAGGACAAACACCCACAGTTTAAAAGGGCTGTGGCCACTTGTTTATTGAGAAGCAGAGATGGAAGAGGAGTCTTTTGTTTCATAAAACACACACTTGGGTCTCTAAGGGGGCAGGGGACATCATGGAAAATCAAGGTATCTTGAATCTGCTTCCTTTAGTATGGTATGCCACCTACACTGGAAGACATCTGGAGAGCAGGCAGACCAGTCAGCTAATGCGTGAACCAGGGCTTGGTGGTTAACTTTCATGGATTTATCCAGCCTCTGATACCACGATATTATGGAGGATGGGCAACTCAGTGACATGCAAGAGTACAAAATAATGCAGCACCTAAATTTATCTTCTAATTCAGGATAGGTATAATCAGAAAAGCTTATTTGCTTGTTTTGCATTCTCTCATCAAGTATGTTGAGGCCAAGTGCCTGCAGGGGGATCTTGATACCAAGATTTATTCTAAGGCAGGGGTCAGCAAACTTTTTCAGCAGGGGGCTGCTCCACTGTCCCTCAGACCTTGTGGGGGGCTGGACTATATTTTTTTTGGGGGGGTTGAATGAACAAATTCCTATGCCCCACAAATAACCCAGAGATGCATTTTAAATAAAAGCACACATTCTATTCATGTAAAAACACCAGGCAGGCCCCACAAATAACCCAGAGATGCATTTTAAATAAAAGGACACATTCTACTCATGTAAAAACATGTTGCTGCCCAGATTTAGAAGGCGATTGGGCCTTAGATTGCCTACCCATGCTTTAGTCACTACAAAATAAATATAACCTCCATCTTTCTTCAGCTTATTGTATTCAGACACATTGTTGCATGAAAGTTTCCTCAGGCGGGGGTGAAGCTGTAGCATCCCACCATATCTCAACTGATGTTTGCCCAGAACTCCCCTTTATTTCCTTACCTCTGCCACCATTTTATTCCCATATACATGAATGTAACTCTTCACTGAGCTTTTCATTGCTCTGTGTTCTGTGTTCAAGCAGGTAGGATAAAAGTCTGGTAACGTGGGTAATTCAAGTCCTGGCAAAGAAGGCAGCATCTCTAAACTATTATATCTACAAATGCTACTTCTGGGTTTGGACCTGGCACCGCAACTTGATGTTAGAGAGCTTTTTTAAAAAAAAAAGCATTTTGCACACAATCAGTTGTACTTTCTTCATATTATTAATAATACATATACCTCAACGTGGAAAATGGGTCCTACACTGATGCCTGACTCATATTAAATAAACCTCTATATACCCATTTCTTTAAAGCCCCGTATGTATATAGTCTTTTTCCCCTTTACCGCCCAATTCTCAGACAAAAGTCCCAAAGGCTGCTAACAAGCCCTGCTGTGATTTGTGACATTATTACAATTTGCATGGGAAGGTTTTACAAGGCAATTCATATGAAATATGCTCTCACATTCCCAGATTTTCTTTTTCCTTTTTGTTTTTAAAGCTGGAAGCATGACAAACTCACTTTACGTTGCACTGTGGCCAGACCACAGTGGCAAGCTGTTAAAACATCACTTTCTTTTCTTTTTAAACTCAAAAGGTAGGGAGCTGAAAAATCCTGCCCTCTGCAAGTGCCAATTAGTTGGACTAGATTAATGGTTAGTAATATCCTGCTGAGATACCTGCCTTGCATTTTGATTTCATTATTTTTGCTTTGTATCCAAATGGCTTTGTTCTGAGTTGGTCAGTCCTTTTGAGGGGACAAGGGAAAGTTTGGTAGCTGCTTGTTTTTAATAATAATAATAATAATAATAATAATAATAATAATAATAATAACAACAACAACAACAACAACAACAACAACAACAACAACAACTTTCAGGTGATTCAATTGATAGTTTGCCCCAGGCAGCTGAACCTCATTGTTGCTATTATTCCAAATAAAACCTGTAGGGAAGGATGTGTGAGAAGCCCAGAGAGATAGCATGCTAGGAAACAAATTATTCTGAAGCCCTTTGTTATGACTGTATCTATTCCAAACATGATGGCACAGATTTACTGCTTGCCAGAACTGCTAAGGAGGCATTCTTATTCAATGGCATGTCTTGGCAGAGAGCAAGCCTAACAAAATTGCCAGAACATAGCCCATAACTGGACCATTATCATTTATGAAACATCACACAGTGGCAACATTTATGTGAATGCTACAGCTGTTACTCCCTGGGAATTTCTTTTACATGTTGTTCCAATATCATATCAGGAGTCTATTTCAACCTCTGTCCAGGTTTTTGTCAGCTTGGCTGGATGGCTTTATGTAAATGATAATGCCACCTGAGGAAAAAAATACAGTGCATTACCAGTAGCCCTGCTATTTTTATTCGTAATTTTAGATTTTTATTAGTCATCCATTTGATCCAAACAGTGGACAGGTTTTGTCAGGACTGATGGAACTCTGGCATGGCAGCACCAAAAAAAAAAAAAGAAAGAAAAAAGGAGAAGAAAATATGCACAAAAGGCAGTCATTTAGAATTAATTGCATGTTATTCACCATTAGTTTGAGTAATCAGAATGATTCATGGAAGCAGCAACCCTGTGAAAGCTTCACACATGGTTTTTCTACACAAAATATCATTGCAGAAATGTCCTGGGAGACGTTTTAGTGCTTGAGTTGTCTGCATTCCATGCAAGATGGCACAGAATGTCTAGAACATCTTTGAGATAACAAACATTTCCAAGCTGGAAGATAAACCTTAATGGAAAGCAAAATATTTGTGCTCTGTGTGTGAGGGTTTGTGCGCATGCACGTAAAGAACAGCAGGATTTAAATTATTGCTCTGACAAAAATAAAAGGGGGAGGGAAAGTCGTGAAGGATGTGTTAGGTGAGCTGTGATCTCCTTGAGCTACCAAGAAGAATCACCCAGTAGGGTGATCTCTTTATTAGGACCAACCAAGATGTTGCAAATCAGTGAGACAACTTTTGAGTTCTTCAGAATCCTCCATCAGGATTAATGCTAAGCATAACAGGAGATGAGAGTGAGAGTATACATAGCCATATGTGGTCCTTGAAGAGAAAGGCAAAATGGAATTAGCCTGTGGAAGATATCATGCAATTAGCCTCTACCACAGGCTTCCTAAACCTCGGCCCTCCAGATGTTTTGAGACTACAATTCCCATCATCCCTGACCACTGGTCCTGCTACTTAGGGATCATAGGAGTTATAGGCCAAAAACATCTGGAGGGCTGAGGTTGAGGAAGCCTGCTCTACCGGATGCCAACAATCCCCAGGACACATCCAGTCTGCTGGGACTGGAAGCAGACTCATGATCATCCATTTCCTGAATGTACAAAGTCCAACTGTCACTTGACTATGCCTCCATCTCCAAGTGAAATTCACTGGTTCTGCCCCTGGCCACAAAATGAACCTGTGCAATCCACCCAGAGCAAGGGACAGTTCCAAACAACAGCCAGACCCCACAGTAAAGACTCCACCTTTACTGCCTCCCACCTCATGGGTACTGCTATGTTGGAGGGATGGTGGCAAGATTTCACAATACAGTGGTACCTCAGGTTAAGTACTTAATTCGTTCTGGAGATCTGTTCTTAACCTGAAACTGTTCTTAACCTGAAGCACCACTTTAGCTAATGGGGCCTCTCACTGCTGCTGTGCTGCTGCTGCACAATTTCTGTTCTCATTCTGGAGGAAAGTTCTTAACCTGAGGTAATATTTCTGGGTTAGTGGAGTCTGTAACCTGAAGCGTATGTAACCTGAAGCGTATGTAGCCCGAGGTACCACTGTATATATAAGCTCCCTGCTCCCACTGGTGGGAATTTGCAGAGTGGTAGGTTCACCACTGCAATGGTAATCCTTCTGCTTACAGGGTGAGTGAATCTGACACAGTCGCAAGACAGCGGTAAGCTCAGCTCAGCTGGAAGATTTGGGCAGAGGGACACCTCTGCCTAACCCAACTCCCCCAACCCAGTGTAAGGGGTGGGGGGTTAGATTGCTCTTCCGGAGTTCTTTCAGACATTCTTGAATCAGCTGAACACTGAGAACTCTTAGAATTGGTTTCATGGTTTCTACAAGTTATAAACAAGATCACGATGAAAAAAATTAAACTCCAAACCCCAGAGATATTTTGTATTTCAAAACTCATCTGCTTTTCATTTCTTTTGTTTGTAGTGCTTAGTAGATGTTCAGTCAGAGCTAAGAATCCTGAAAACCCAGTCCTCAGAGCTTTCAGCATCAAGGCCGAATTGCAAATTTTTTCCTTTCAAAGCATATTTGTGCAGCTTTATGACATTGTTTACATGTATATGCTGCCTTTTCTCCAAGGAGTTAGTTGTGGTCTATAGTTTATCCTCACAAGCCTGTGAGGTAGGTTAGGCTTTGAGACAGCGACTGGCCCACAGTTATCCAGTGAGCTGCAGGGCTAAGTGGAGATTTGAACCCTGGTCTACCAGATCCTAGTTTAACAATGTAACCAGGGCACCACACTGGTTCCCTTCAACTATTTCCAGTGTATCCCAGTGATTGCTGGCATATTTCTATCCCAGCTGTTTTCAGTTTACCTGTGGTGTACTGCCTGGCTCAAATGAGCGATCTAGAGCTACTTGGTGCTCAAGCACACTTCTGCCTCTATCTGATTTTGTAGCATGCTGTGCTCTAGATTGCAAGACTTAGCCTATTTATACATTATGCAAGAGCTCCCATAGACTAAGACTGATGCTCACTATTTGGCAATGATTTTAAGCATACATCTTCCTGTGTCAGCATGTGCTCTTTCCATTTGTAGTATCTGTTGGGTTGGGTAGAACCATTTGTCTCAATTGTCAATAGACAAATTGTGACTTACTGTTAGTATCTGTTTGTACAAGAAGCAAAAAAGAGAAGATGATGATGAAATAGTGTAGGTCAATGTGGTCCATGAGGAGCAGACCTGAAAACCTAGCCTCTCCTCCTTTGGTTCTCAGAAGGCATCTTTATTTCCAGGCTTATTCCCATAAACAGTTCTTCAACCTCCATAGTGTGAATAGTGTTGTGAATAATTTGAGCATGGAGTGAATAGCAAAGACAAAAGAAAATAATTTTAGCTTTTACTAGCTGTTTTTGGAAAGGCAGCAATTGAAACTGTTATTGTAAATATATTATTGGAAGAAAGCTAATTTCAAAGCAGATTGAGCAATTAACCATAGGAGCAAATGAAAACAACACAGAAAAACTAATTCAGCAAAACCTAATCTAGATTATTTCACTACTCAAGCCAATATAAATAACTTGCCTACTGCTAGCCATGCCTTAGCAATGTCTACGAAAGCAGTTCAGAAATTGCCACTGACATCATAATGGATCACATCTTGCTTGTGTTGAAACATCTTCACTAGTTTCCTGTTTGTTTCCAGGAGCAATTGAAAGTGATAGTTTTAACAGATACTCTTACATGACACAGGTCTCTGGCTTATATGAAGGAGTGCTTTCCTCCATATTATTCTGTCCCCAGAAAAAAACCACACACTGAGGATAGGGATATATGTGCTGATGGATTGGCCCTGGCATCACTCTGAGCACTAGAGGCTGGCAGGGCTGAATGGGGAAACACCTCCACCACCACCCCACCATTTTTCAGCTTGGCGAAAAGGAAGTTTGGATTGCCTGCAACAGTGCTTTCCCCCCTTAGATCTGCAATTCCATGTTGTTAAAGGTAAAGGGGACCCCTGACCATTAGGTCCAGTCATGGACGACTCTGGGGTTGCGGCGCTCATCTCGCTTTATTGGCCGAGGGAGCAGGCATACAGCTTCTGGGTCATGTGGCCAGCATGACTAAGCCGCTTCTGGCGAACCAGAGCAGCGCACGGAAACACCGTTTACCTTCCTGCCGGAGTGGTACCTATTTATCTACTTGCAATTTGACATGCTTTCGAACTGCCAGGTGGGCAGGAGCAGGGACCGAGCAATGGGAGCTCACCCCGTCGCAGGGATTCGAACCGCCGACCTTCTGATCGGCAAGTCCTAGGCTCTGTGGTTTAACCCACAGTGCCCATACACAATATGTAAAACAAAAATAAGGGTCTTAAACAAGGATTGTACTCCTCGCACTCTATCCTACGGATAGAGTGATGTGGCTCCTGATTCAGCACTTTGGAACAGCCCTGATTGGACCAGCAACCAAACCAACCAGAATCTGGGCCCCAAAGCAAATTGGAAGCCTTGCCTAGGCTTTCATTATTATTTCAATCAAACATTGGGGAGAGGGGGTAGATGCCCGCAGGCAGCCATTACAGGGGGAAAGAGAAGGAAGGTCTAAGCCAGCCTGGGATTCCCTGGATCTTGAGTCAGCCTCCCACTGTCATTTAATGACACCAGGCCTAATCTGGGTCCAATAACTCCAGTTTCTTTTTTTTTAAAATGATATTTATTCACAATTTCATCAACACATACACATATAAAAAAAGAAACAAAAAATACACCAAAAAATAAGACAAAAGAAAAAGCCAAAAAAGAAAGAATAAAAAACACAAATCTCAAATTACAATTTTTCATTTGCTTGTTTCTTGAACCTCCTCACACCTCCCTTTTTGTATTCTAGTTTAAATTGTTATTCCAGCAAATTCTTCCCATGTTTCTCAATTTTAATTTTAATTTTAATTGTAATAATTAACCTTCACAGTCTATCTTATTTGTTGATTCGACATATCCTTTCCATCTTTTAATATAATCTGTTATTCAATTTACCTTGATCTCTTTAACCTTATCTTATCTTGAAAATCTTAAAATTTCACTGTTTGCATGATATTCATACATATCTCCTTACATCATTTCTACTAAAGCCAATTGAATTCCTTTCCAGCATATTCCCTAATATTTCATTAATGTTGCACTAATTCCAAAATTAACAAAAGAATTTCCCTTTATATCTCTAATTTTTATCCAGCGTCCCTTCTTCCTGGTTTTGGGTTGTGTCAGTCCTTTCTGTCCAATACATCCAGTCCATCAATCTGGTGTTCTAATGTCTGAGGCCCTTAAATCTCTTCTAGGCCCCTTCTGCAAATTTTCTTGTTCTTGTTTATGCTTACGCACTTCTTTGTCTAGTGTTAGTTTCTTGGGGAGTGGGTCTCCGGAGGGTTCCATCCGGTAATAATTTCCATTTTCCTTCGTCAGACTGGCCCCTTCCCCCCAGTCCCACTCCCCATCGTCATCTTTGTAATCCAAAAAAAATTTATCCAAAAGATAGTTATTCACCTATTTCATAGTCCCACTAGAATTAAAAGCTTCCTTGATTTCAAACACTTCCCAGCACTCTCCAAGTTCAACCTTCCAACACAGTGGCTTTTGTTCCTGCAAGACTTTGGATCTCTCCATTTGTGTTGTTTGAGGAGTAATCACTACCTCTTCCTTCTTCATCTGCCCTTGGACTTGCCTTGTTAAACCAGATTCCTGAATTGGTCGCTGTATAACTTCTTTATCCTTATTCTCTGTTAAATCATATTCACTGGCCACAGCACTCATCAAGTCCAATTTTTCATGCATCAAATTCATTTTCTCATGCAGCTGCTCCAGCAAAACATTTGTCATGCCAAGGGCAGACACCAAACCTTCCTTCCAACACATTTCTGTCAAGGTCAAACGGCTGGTCCCACAATCCCAATCTCGCACAGCTGTAGAGTCTCCAAGTAAGCTGCAACAACAAACTGACAGGCTCCCTTTAGGGGACACACTTTCTATTTATATCCATTTTCAAAATGTATCCAACAAAGAGGATTACTTTCAATTTCAAATCCTTTCGATTTTCAGATATTTTGTTTCTTTAAAATGCAAAAATGCAGAAAGTAGCATTGAAGTTAATTTGTTTCTCTTTAACTATCTGTCAAAAATACTCCACTTTCAATCAATGGACGTCTCAAACAATTTCTGTCCCGACACCCCGTCCCCAGGTTTGGAACGATGGAAACTTAAATTCCTTTACTCTCCTCCTGCAGGATTGAACAGTCAAAATCCCCCCCCCCTTTTCTCCTGCTTCCAAGGGGGTTTTATTAGTTGTGGGTGCAGGAAATTTCCAATTTTAATGCAGTTTTCCAGACTATTAGGTTGCAAGGTCTTTGCTTCAATCTATATACAAGCGGGAGGCGGATTTCCTGTTTAAACCTCCCCGCTTCGTGCCTAATTCATAAATTTTCAAGTTTCTTAATCCAATTCTCCGTTTTACTCACGGGTACTTGATTTAGAGTCCAAATGTCATCAGGAAAAAGTCAGCGCTCTCCGACGATGGCTGCGCGGCTTCCCTCCATGGAAATAGCAATCGATTTGCAGCACCGCGCTGCTCACCCCACTTCACTCCGGAGCCCCGAAAAGGGGTTTCCTCGTGAGTAGGGGAGGCGCTCTTGGTGCTCTGCTGAACCCCATGTTCCCAGGCTACTCCGCCTGGGATTTCTAGCGGGCCCCCGCCTTCGCCGCGGCGGGAAGACCCAATTTCCACGGAGCCCGTTCCTCCAGTTGGAGGAACTCCGCCATTCGTCGATGGCGCTGACCCGGAAGTCCCAATAACTCCTGTTTCAGATTGGTGCTACGATTTGCCTGCTCCCTCGCCTTCCACCCAGGTTGCCATGAGCAGCAGGGCTGCAGGTAGGGCAATGGCACACACTCCATTAAGCTGGGCCACTTCCGAAGAAGCTGCTGGGATTTAAAGGCTTGAAATTTTTTGTCCTGTTAGATTTCTAACAGGAAATATTCACAAAAGCAGAATGCTTTCCATTAGTTTGATACTGTTTGTGTCCGCTATCAAATAAAGCAGTTATTTCTTGTTACTCTACTGAACAATGCCTACCATACACAATGCATATCTCAAACACATCACTTTTTGTGCTGGGAGAATTGTATAGATCACAGTTATGTTCAGAGATAACAAGAGAGGTTGAGGGGGGACGACGACCGAACAGCCATAAGAATGATATTCATGCAGACAGGAAGTTAAACTTGGATGCATTTGCCATTTTTAAGATAGTTTCCATTACCTTGGCTTTCCACAGCTAAATTGGTTCCAGAACACAGAAATCAAATACAGCAAGGATTTTCTATTGGGGAAAAAAGAATTTTATTTCTTCCTCAGTTGATATTATCGAACTTTTCTTTTTTCTCAGATAAAGCTGCAAACAATCAACCTTGTTGTGCAGACATTGGGAAAGAGAAGTGATAAGGTACATTCCCATGAAAGAACTCTGACCTTCTGACATCAGTTCAACCTCAATACAGTTTGCATTTGTTTAATACTGAGGGCATGATAGCAAGAAAATCTATGATATTCACCATGGAAGCCTTTGTGAAAAGCTTCTGTATAGAAAAACATTGAGATCCAAGTAAGTCATACTCATAGAAGCATAGAGTTGGAAGGGACATATTGTCCAACCCCCTACAATTCAGAAATTACAGGTAAAGAATCCTGATAGATGGTCATTCAGCTTCCAGCGAAGGAGAGTCTACCATGTTCTGAGATGGTCCATTCCACTGTCAAACAGTTCTTACCATCAGAAAGTTCTTCCTAATGTTTAGTCAGAATCTTCTTTCTTGCAATTTGAATCAATTGGTTCAGCTCCTACTCTCTGCAGCAGCAGAAAACAAGGTAGCTCCATCTTTCATGTGACAGCCCTTCAGATACTTGAAGATTGCTTTCATATCACCTCTTCTCCGGGCTAAACATTCCCAACTCCCTCACATGTACTTGGTTGCCCTCACATGAAGGCTTGGCTTCCAGACTTCTTATCTTCTTGGTCACCCTCTTCTGAACATGTTCGAACTTGTCAATATTCTTTTAAAACTGTGGTGCTCAGAACTGGACACACTACTCCAAGTGGAGTCTACACAGAGTAGCTCCATTGATTTCAGTGCATCTTCTCTGAGTATTTACTTACTTCAATCTCATGTAAAGCATTTAGAAAATATTTTCTTCAAAATTACACAAACACTTTCCACCCACTTCTGAAAGGTTCATAGTACAGTGCATGGCATGGGGGTGTTGTATTACACACACAAAAATGGCATACTCTACAAAAAAAACCTGTAGACATTTTCAGTACTTCAAACACAAGTCCATAACAAAGAAAATAAACACATACAGAAAAATAAATTTCACATAGTGAACAACAAACTGCTTATAGTGTGCACATTATGAAGTTCCTCTGATTGTGGAAGTTTGTCTGCCAAAAAATTCTACAAATTTCCAGCTCACATGGCTTGCATTGATGCAAGTGGAAAGCCCAGGTTGTGGATTTATCGGAGTTTTAAGGATATGTTGTATTTTTATCTGCTTTAGAAGTTGTGCTAAACTGGTTTTATTGGACTATTGGTTTACTGTTTTATTGTATTGTAACCATCTCCCCCCCCCCTTGGATCCTATACAACTGAGTGCCACAATTTTCCCCTCTGAAATCCTTAAGATACTTGGGAATAACAATGTGACGGCTGAGTTGCAGTAAGCTGCCTAATTAGAAGTTAATATATGTGCACTTCTTGAGAGATAGCTGAGGCATGCTGTTTGGCCACCTTCTTCTGCCCCCTTGAAGCAGTTTGCTTGCCCAGAGCTGCATGATAAAACAGTTGCTCCTTTGAAATAGTGTGTCATGTGAAGTTAACCCAGAGCATGACCATCCCCTTGGAGAAAAATGGAGCAGCTTGATTTGAGCATTCCAAATTAGATAGAGGTGCCTCTGGCACCAAGGAGACATTTGGCAACTGAAGATAACTCTAAGGCACAATTTATTTTCTGCTAGACAAACAGAAAGGGGCAACTTGGAAGTGATGTAGAGAGGTTTTGTAGTGCTGTAGAAGGGCCAAAGCGTGACAGAATGCCATGGCTGTCCTCATTTTGCAGAGCTCACTTTGAGTATAAAGTAATATATTAGATTTTGGCCTAACAGAAATAGATGTAATCTACATATCCAGTTGCATCATCTCCTTGTTCTCAGAATGTTTCCCCTACATTTGGCGAAAGTCTCTTGATTTCCCACTTTGGGTTTGAAAGAGAGTGCCAGCCTATTTACTCCTAAGAGAACAGAGACGTTTCTGAGGCCCTTCTGGGAGGTTTGGTGACCCTCAAGAAGTGGTGTGTGTTGAAGTTAATCCACAGCATTGGGCTTCTCAACCAGCATTGCCATTTCTATTAGCAATATTTATATTTCGTCTTCACTTTATGAAAAATGAACTACAGTGGTACCTCAGGTTACAGGCACTTCAGGTTACAGACTCCACTAACCCAGAAATAGTACCTCAGGTTAAGAACTTTGCTTCAGGATGACAACAGAAATCGTGCAGCAGTGGTGCGGCGGCAGCAGGAGGCCCCATTGGCTAAAGTGGTATCTCAGATTAAGAACAGTTTCAGGTTAAGAACGGACCTCCAGAATGAATTAAATTTTTAACCTAAGGTAGCACTGTAGTCGGTTTATTTTCTTAACACTGGGGAGCTTTGACTCCATTAATTCCAGCATTGTTGTTTTCATATCACTGAAATGAAAAGCTTGCCACTGATACTACTCTACCATGTTTCCTATGCTAGTAGTACAAGCTGTAATTACTTTCTCCTGTTCTAGTAAACAGGTTTCATTGACTTCTATAGGAGAAATTCTTCAGGGAATAAAAACCTAAGCATCATCCCAGAATTTCCCACAGGTACAGCAATGGATCTTCTTACAGCTAGGCTCAGGTTACCATCTATAATAGCTAGAGCTGACCTGATTTATTTGAGATACTGGTTCAGATTAAATGACATGTAAGTTACTAGTCCTACTAAACTGTGCTGGATGGAACAATTAAGGCTCAGAGGTAAGGTAAAAGGGTGTTTTAAATTTTTTTGGCAAGTTAGGTAAAGGTAAAGGTACCCCTGCCCATATGGGCCAGTCTTGTCAGACTCTAGGGTTGTGCGCTCATCTCACTCTAGAGGCCGGGAGCCAGCGCCGTCCGCAGACACTTCCGGGTCACGTGGCCAGTGTGACATCGCTGCTCTGGCGAGCCTGCACCAGTGCAGCACACGGAAAGTCGTTTACCTTCCCGCTATAAAGCGGTACCTATTTATCTACTTGCACTTAAGGGTGCTTTCGAACTGCTAGGTGGGCAGGAGCTGGGACCGAAAGACGGGAGCTCACCCCGCCGCGGGGATACGAACCGCCGACCATACGATCGGCAAGTCCTAGGCACTGAGGTTTTACCCACAGCGCCACCCGAGTCCCTGCATTCATTTCAAACATTGACTTTCCCCCAGTTACATGGGCCTTTATAAAACTTAGATGCCAAGTAATGCCATCTGCTTATCTTGAAGAGAAGTATAAAGGCATCCCACAGCAGGACAGAAAATGTGCTTTTGGATGTAATCATATTGAAGATATAACTCACTTTTTTATTATTCTGCCCACTATATGCTGACCCAAGGGAAATTCATTACCTAGCATTATTTTATAGTACCTGGATAAAACAGCTCAAGATGATGTGCCAGTTATTAGATAACCAGCTTTATATTACTTTATTTGACCAGCTGAGTTTTGCTAATGATTCTAACTTACTAACTGACCTGTGTTTTATGTGCAGTAAATACAGTGCATAGGTTTTCGTTTTTGTGTACTTTGCCAATGTACATGTCATTTTGCAAACTATTAATCGGTCCCGTGAATGGATGAGATGTTTTCAAAGCTCTTTGGCTATATGCAGTAAAGTTTATTACAAGAACTAAAAGGGAAAATAAAAGAGCTTTAGATGAGAAGCTTGTTTAGATGGAAGCCAAGATCATACCCATACCCTTAAACAGTGGGATCACAAATGTCTCAGGTGCGTTTTGACCCAAACTTCACAGTCTTTCCTACTGCAGCCTTGGAGAATGAGTGCTCCAAAGCTGGGTGGGGGAAATTGAATGGACCGTTACCTGGAGGGGCAAATGATTGGAAAGAAAGGCAGGCAATCCAGTGTGATCAAGAGATGAATGCCAGGATTTCTTCTACCAGAAAGATAGGGATGCAAGGGAGGGGAGGAAGGGAGGAGGCACCTTCCTAGAGAACAAGGGTGGGGAACCTTTGGCCCTCCAAATGTTGCTGAACTACTGTACAACTCTATTCAGCTTTAACAAGCATGGCCAATGATCCGATATGCTGGGTATTGTAGCTCTACAACATCTGGGTGGCCATTGTTTTCCCCACACCTCCTCTAGAAGCTGATTTACAAGGAATTGCATCCTTGTACAGTGGTACCTCGGGTTAAGTACTTAATTTGTTCCAGAGGTCCGTACTTAACCTGAAACTGTTCTTAACCTGAAGCACCACTTTAGTTAATGGGGCCTCCTGCCACCGCCGTGCCGCCAAGGCCCGATTTCTGTTCTTATCCTGAAGCAAAGTTCTTAACCTGAAGCACTATTTCTAGGTTAGCGGAGTATGTAACCTGAAGCGTATGTAACCTGAAGCGTATGTAACGCAAGGTACCACTGTACATTTGGGCAGAAGTCTTTACAAACCATAAAATGCCTATCTCAAGATGCCGATTTTCTGGGGTACATAATAAAATAAATGCATCTACTTGAGACTTCACTTAAAATCACTTTGAATAAAATAGTGGTTAATCAAAACTGACGTTTCCCTGTTCTCCCTCCACCTCCATTTTTAAAAGATTTATTATCACCGCATATTTGATCTTGCTGAACTTAGAGAACAAAAGATCCTTTACATAATACATTGTTCCAGCCTCTTAAAATGCTATTCAATTTATTTTCACAAGAGCTGGCTATTGGAATGCAAATGTTCATTGATCGGCCATCCAGGCAACAGGGAGTACTACTTACAGATGTTTCTTTTGAAGAACGAATCCCTTGTACATGAGGCCACCAATCATCTCCCTCAGATCTTACATCTTTTGTGCCAATATCATGTCTTCAAGGTACTTCTCTGATTTCCCCCCTCCTGAATTTGCTGTGATAATCTTACAAATGATACCAATTTTGTATCATGGTTTGGTAGCATTTCTCTTAACATTGTGCTCTTAAAATATACATTCAATTGTAGCAAGCAACCTTGAATTGGAAATGGATTGGTCAAGTTGGCTCACTTTTAATTTAAGTGAATTTACAGTAGATTGCACAAAATATTAATAAGTCATAACTACTAAAGGAGTGAATGCACACATTTCTTTTCAAAGCTTTTCACTCTATTCCAAGGGCTTGGGGCAAGTAAAAGTACATTTTTATCCTCATAACAACTATGTGAGGGAGTATGAGCTGACAGTCAGTTAACCACTCCTGTGACATGTGAGTTGTGTTCCTTTAGTATTACAAGTTTGTAACTCTAGTCCTCTTCTGGTTTTCAGTCTGAACACACAAAAGGGCAAGAGTGAATGTGTGGCATAAGCTCCACCCTTCAATCATGCTACATGAACCAGGCACACAAGGCATACATGATAGGCCTTACTCACACACAGCATTTCCAAAATGGGGAAAGGAAGCCTGGTCAGAGTTCCTGCCCCTGTCTTTGAGCAAGTCAGACTTTTTTTTAGGCCAAGGCTAATCACATATTGGTCAGGGACTGTGCCTTACATATGCAGCATCACTGAGAGGGCGGGGTTTGCCCACATGTTTTTGGTGGGCACGGGGGATTTCAGGGGGGTAGAGGGTCAACAAAAATGGTTGCTCCTCCCTTCCTGCAGCAGAGCATCCCATGGGTAAAGTCCCATCCATGGGTAGTTTGTTCCAACCCATAGAGTATTTGACAGTATTTCAGGAACTGACAGCTTATGAGACCCTGTATTTCAAGCCTGTCAAAATCAAAATGATCAAGGGATGACAGTAAGTAAGTCTTACTTATTCAAATTTTGGGAGGATGATAAAGTCAAGCAAAATGCAATGCCTGTCACCGCTTGACTAACCATTGTTCAGGGATAGAGGACTAACTTGGCGTTTTCCCTTTTTACTTGGTTTAAGGAGGCTTCGTTTATCACAATATCTGAAAAAACATACTCGTTCTTTATGAGTTTCCAAGGGTAAAGACAAACCTACAGACTATGCAGCTACATATTGGTCATTCATTATTTATGTCACAAGACAAATTTAGGTCTGGCAAGTTCCTGAAAAGTATGTTTTTATCTGGATTTGTTTGTATCCCATGACTTTTTATTAACCGCTCCATTGTGCTTCCATTGAATCATTATCGTATTCATTGTAGTATTATTTCTAGATTCCTGCAATAACCATTTTTCTGCTCTGCATCATTTTCTTTATTAACTTGTGGACCATATGATGTCAAACATGCAAGCCTTCTTTCTGTGACTCTAAAACACCTGTATTGGTATGTGTAACAAAATGAAATAACTTTTGAAAAATGCAAATTCAGAATGTGCTGCACAAAGTTTGTAGAGTGAATTTGGAAACTTTACCATATTTTGTATATTTCTGAATATTAATTTTAGCACTACTCTGTGCTTCCTCTTAAGGTTTTTTAGGTCTAGAGAATGGAAAAGTACAGCAAGTGCTTTTGAATATATGTGTTCTTTATCCCCACCAGAAGTTTCTATTTTCAACACACAGCTGACTTACGAATATCTAAAAATTCAAAGCAAAGATATGGAATAGGCAGGATGTCACCAGAATTATGACAAGATCAAAGAAGTTACAGCCCACTATCGACCAGTTATTTGTCATCAGGTGGCACTTTGACAGCAGACTTATATTACAAAGCCATTTCTCTTCTCTATTCCACATAAACATCCCATTAACGTTTCTTACCATAGATATTTTTTATATATATGTGCTCAAAAATGAACATAAATGGTGTTCTGAAAATCCATTTAGGAATCATAAGCAAGAATAAATCAGGCAATCAAAATCCAACCTTCACATGCAAAGAAATAAGACAAAATCTTTCTCAATAACTAGAGATGTTGCCATAAAAAATGTCATGTAATTGGGAGGAATGGTCTTGTAGAATGTCAAACGGGGGAGGACACCCACAGTCTGTGGAAAAAAGGAAGGGCTTTTGTTTTTGTCTCGCTAAAGGGAATTTTGGTAGGGGCAGCCTTGTCCATCTTTGAGAGGTTGTCAGGGTGTTTGAAACTTTTACAAGATCAGTACTAGAAGATAAGCCTTGGCAAGATCATACCTAGGCTACAATTCAAGCTCCAGGGCACAGGTGAAAGGACCAGGTCCAGAAACAGGAGGCAGCAGCAGATTACACTTAACCACATAGTAACTTGTTGGCATCTTGCAAACTCCATAGCCTTCTGGGTGTAAATTGCATTTCAGATATCATTTCTTCTTAACTGTGTAGCCCAAATGTCCTTTTAAGATCTTAACATGACTTTCTCCGGCAGAAAATTGTGTTAAAAAAAAAAAAGTCATGAGAAGTGGGCACAGCTACTTAGAAAGTAATGCCAAAAAGCAAAAAGAGGATTTCTCCATTTCTATTGCCCAGCTGCCTCTCCAGTCTCATAGTCCACACTCCCGCCCTCAGGCTGTTTTTAAAGTAATGTTGCACTACAACATGTTCTCATTTTGTATTTTTATATTGAGAACCTCCCTGCTTCATCTTCGTATGAAGGGCAGAATACAAATTTAATCAATAACAACAACAACAACAACAACAACCTTTTGTAAGCAGTGCTAAACAGCTTTGCAGGGGAAGCAGACTGAACAATCTTTAGAGAATGGGCAAAGTCCTTAAAAACTGGAAAGTGTGTTACACTGATAAAATCACAAGACACTTTTTTAGAGGACCTCTGAATGATGACCAGTCTTGTCAATATTCTTATGAGTTTCAAGTTCATAGCCTCCCATTTTCCAAAAAAAACCCTCAAATAAAGGTCATACCATAAGGTAGAAAAATCATAATTCTATTGTGTCAGGGCCTTCTTAAAAGTTTGCCAGATTGGATCTCTTCAACTTACGTGATTTAAAAATCTTTGTATGGATAACTCCTTCAGGCACTTAACATTAAAAGTCAGCACAGAAATCCCCAAACGTGTTGCCTTGATAAAGCATGGAGCAAACAACCTTGGGCAGTTCATAGGACAAAATGTTATGGCAGATGTCAAACTACTTACTAGCTGTGCTTGATGTTACATAGCTTGTTAAAAGGCACAAAACTTGTTTGACTTTCTTTTGCCCTACAATATAAATTACGTATTAGAAAGATGCCCATGTACTAGAGGTTTATAGCTTAGCATACATAGTCTTCTGTTTGCTCAATATAACAGCATGAAGTGAAACTGGCCTTCTGCCATTTCAATATCACTGGTCTCTTCCTCTTTGAATTTATTAGGGTTCAGCTGGATTCTATTAATGGTTTATTATCATTAGTACTTCTCATTAGTACTATCATTAGTACTTCTCAACCATACAACCTTCAGAAACAATGTATATCAATAACTGATTGGTTCTCTGTGGAGAAAGAAGGCCCATGCATTTAGACGTCTGAACTAGAGTGGGGACCCATTTCATTGCCTTTTGTTAGCATCACATGTCCTTGTGAACATATATATAGTAATACACCTGTATACCTAAATGTTGGAATCTTTAGCCTTTACCCTAGAGTCATGCTGTACCATGGCAGAAACCATATTTTCAGTAGGCGGGATTAACAATGAGACAAAATACTAGAGCTCAGAAAACTCAGATGTGTGGTCCATTACACAAATAGACATAGTGAGTACAAAGATAATATTCAAGGGAAATTAGCACATTTTTTGGTAAATCTGGAGGAGGCAGGAGATGGAGAAGACTAGCAGAGAGGAAGTCAAATGAGTATATCAAAAAGTATTTGAATGAGGTGATTTATTTTAATGGTGATATCGCATCACTCATTGTGCTAGATTCACACATACGCAGTAATGCAACCTGGAGCATGTAGCTTAATGAGTTGCATATTGCCAAATCAAAGCTTACCTACAGTCCCAGATAGGACACTTTCCTGTAAATCAATTTTAATATATCAGATGTTCACTGCATCCTGTCCCCTTTGTTCATGGAGGCAGAAACTATTTGCCAACTAGGCAGCATCCCAAAATGCGTCCACTCAACCATTTGAAGAACTGCACAGCCATTTGGAGCAGTGCTCATCATAATTAAATATTTAACTTGTTTGCACTCTTTTAATGAGAGGTTACGGAAATTTTTCCCGGCCTCAACTAATTGCTGGGGAAATCTGGACTTCCGGAGGCGGCGCGAAACCGTGATGGCGGACCTCTTCGAGCTCTGAAGAGGGGCACCGCAGAAAAGGGTTGTTCGCGACGGCGCAGCGGCAACCCATCAAGACAAACCACGGGCAGAGTGAGTCCGTGGCCGTGGGACCCGGCGGGCACCTGGAGCGACCCCGAAATCACAAAAGGAACCCCGTAAGGGGCTCCGGAGTGAAGGAGGGGGAGCGGTGCTGTGGGTTCATCGCTCTTTCTGCGGAGGCGAAGCCGCGCGGCTGTCACGGATGAGCGCTGACCTTTCTTCCAAGAAGCATCGGGCTGAAACATCAAACCCGTGAGTAAGGACCTAAGATCCTACAAATTAATTCGGAAAATTCGGCTAAAAACGGGAGACGAGAAAGAGGAAGTCCGTCTTCCGGCACTGCTTTCAAGATCAAAGCAGACGGACTAAAGAGCGGAAAGCGCTGTGAACAGGGAAGCTTTAAAGCTTTAAATTGGGACTTTCGTGCACATCTGAATTTTTCTTTTAAAGAATAAATACAGCATAAATTTGACCTGGAGCGGTCCCCCAAGGGGCAAGGGAAGACTCTAACCCCAAATTCCCGGGTGGCCGGGTAAAGTTGTTTAAACTGCGGAACTGTTGCAAGCTTCCTGATACTTTTGTAACTGGAGAGTGTAATTTTGAGCTCTGCTAGCTGAAGTGGATATAACTGTAGGCACCTTGCTGGAACTTTGTTACATGTTTAAAAGTGCTCTGCAGGACTTTTTTCTTAGCGTGCTGGAACTAATTTGCTTTTAAAATTGTTTTTAAAGTTGGAACAAAGAGACTTTAATCGTGGAAAAGTTACCTTCTTCTTACTAAAATTTTGGTGGCACTCCCCCTAGAGGACATTGGGAATATAGAGGCCTGGGAAAAGTTTCTCTGTTTACCTTCTCTCAATAGACTGTTTTCAATTTTGGGCTTGCCTTTCCCATGGGATTACAACATTTGACCTTGAACATTGACTGATGAGTGGCACGGGAAAGACAAGAGCAGTCAAAGCTAAGGAAGCTAAGGAGAAAGAGAAAGTAAAAAAGCAAGCACAGCTTTTGCAAACAACTTTAACTCAGGGACGTAGACTATCAGTTCCAGCTGTGCTTGCGACACAAAAAGTAGAAACCGAAAAGCCTGAAAAATCTGAAGAGGAAGATATGGCAGCAGGAGGAGCTGAGGCAGTACTGAAACAAGTTTTGGAACAATTGTCAGCAATAAATCAAAAAATTGATAATCAATCAACAAAAATTGACCAAGCAACATCCTCGATCCAGAAATTGACAGATCAGGTTTCCCAACATACCCAAGCAATTGAAAAATTGCAAGGAGCAACAGAAGAGAATCGTAAACTGGCAGGGGAAGCCGTTCAAATTGCAACATCAGCTAAAAAAGAAGTCGAGGAAGTTAAAGCAGAAGTCAAGCCTCTCCATAAACAGATAGGGGACCAACAAACCTATCTTTCGTTGGTGGAATTGAAAAATCGTGAGACCAACCTCAGACTAAGGGGAGTCCCAGAAATTGAACAAGAAGACCTAATAGGACTTTTGACAACAGAGTTTACAAAGTTCTGGGACTTAAAAGAAGAAAGTGACTTCAAAATTGTATCGGCTTTTCGGTTGGGAAGATTAGTAAGAAAAGATAGATCCAGAGACTGCCTAATAGCTTTGAGATCAAGGGAGGAGAGAGATAAAATATTAGGCCTACACTTTAAAAACTCAATTGTGATACAAGAGAAAAGGGTGGAAATTTACCGAGACATTCCTAAACAGTTATTGGACTTGAGAGCCACCTATTCAGAATTGGCTAAGTTGTTGAGACTCAACACAATTCCTTACAGGTGGGAGTTCCCACAAGGGCTATCATTTACTTACAAACAGAAGAAGGTTAAAATAAGATCACCAGAGGACCTACAAAAGTTCCAGCACGATCACGGAGAAGATCTCCAAAAAGAAGCAGCAGCTAATTGGCCTATACCCAACCCAGGTGGAGCAATACCTGCACCTTCGGAACCAGAGGAGAAAGAAGACACACCGCTCTAGGTGTAGCAGAATAGTTCAGGATGTCTCTGCGGCTACTCAGTTGGAATATAAATGGCGGAAATTCCCCGGAGAAAAGAAGGAGGTTATTTCACATATTGAAGAAAGAACAATTGGACATTATTTGCCTACAAGAAACCCATGTGACTAGGCTCCACAGGAAGGTTTTGGTTAACAAAAGATTAGGCCAAGAATTTATTTCGTCTGACAAAGTAAAGAAAAGAGGAGTGGTGATTTACGCCAAGGAGAGCCTGACACCTAAATTTCTATTTAAGGATGAACAAGGAAGAATTTTGGCAATTGAAATTCAAACCCAAGGAGTAAAAATATTGATTTTAGGAATTTATGCTCCAAATGACGGGAAATCGGAATTTTTCAAGAAGCTGCATGAGACGTTGCTGGATTATCTGGATTATGCTAACATCATAATGATGGGAGATATGAATGGAGTGGTGTCTACACACATGGATAAGTCTTATAACCAAAACTTAACATTAGACGGCAGACTGCCCAAAACTTTTTTCGAATTGACTGACAATCTGGATTTGATCGACATATGGAGGACAAAGAATCCCTTAGGTAAAGAAGGAACTTTTTTCTCTGAGGCCCACCTGTCTTGGTCAAGGATCGACCAAATCTGGACCTCCAGGGGGCTGGCACCCAAGATTAAAAGGGTGGAAATCTGCCCAAAAACATGCTCCGACCATAATGCCTTGAAAATAGAACTTAGATTAACTCAACCTGGTTCCTTCAGATGGAGAATGAATGACACACTACTAAGAGATCAAGAGATTGTGAAAAAGGCCCAAAAAACATTAAAGGACTATTTTGAGATAAATCTGAATACTACAGTTGAAAAAAGAACGATCTGGGACGCAAGCAAAGCTGTTATGAGAGGGTTTCTGATACAACAGAATACAATCAAGAAAAAACTCTGGAATGGAAAGAAGGACAAAATATTGGAGAAAATATACCAAGGAGAGAAAAAACTGAGAACCAAACCAAAGTCCAAGGAGGTGCTGAGAGAAATTAAATTCCACCAAGCAGAATATTCAAAATTGATCAATCAGGAGATTGAATGGAAAATAAAACAGATGAAGCAAAGATCCTTTGAATCAGCAAATAAATGTGGAAAGCTATTAGCTTGGCAGCTGAAAAAAAGACAAAAGCTAAATACGATAACAAACCTAGAGATTGATGGAAGGATGGTACAGAAACCAGAAGAAATTAGGAAGTGCTTCCACAGATACTTCAAAGAACTGTATGCACAGGGGCTTCAGAAAGAATCAGAGATAGATCAATTTTTAAAGACAAATGGACTGTCAAAAATAACTCAAGATAAAAGATCAATCTTGAACTCTACAATAACCTCACAGGAAATTGAAGGTGCCATTCAGAATATGCAACTAGGCAAATCTCCAGGCCCGGATGGACTTACCTCCAAATATTATAAGGTTCTGAAGGACTATTTGATACAACCTTTGTTGGAGGTATGTAACCAGATCATGGATGGGAAGAGGGCACCAGAAACGTGGAAAGAAGCCTTCATCACATTGATACCTAAGTCAGAATCTGAAAAGACTCAGCTTAAAAACTACCGTCCCATCTCACTCCTAAATGTGGATTACAAAATATTTGCAGACATTTTGGCAAATAGACTTAAAAAAGTTTTAAATGAAGTAATTCATAAAGACCAAGCAGGCTTTCTCCCTGGTAGACATTTATATGAGAACACTAGAAACATCATTGACATTTTAGAACTTTTGCAGACTAATAGGAACACAAGGGCGGTGTTAATTTTTATTGATGCGGAGAAAGCATTTGACAACATATCTTGGATGTTTATGAAGAAGAACTTGGAAGGGATGGGAGTGGGACGGGGGTTTGAGAATGGATTACATGCAATCTATTCAGAACAAAAAGCTAAACTAATAGTGAACAATGTGGTGACGGAGGAATTTAAAATTGAAAAAGGGACACGACAAGGGTGCCCTCTATCCCCTCTGTTATTTATTTCAGTCCTGGAGGTGCTATTGAATATGATCAGAGAGGACCGGTTGGTACAAGGGATAGAGGTCGGAGTGAAACAATATAAACTGAAAGCTTTTGCAGATGACCTAGTTTTGACACTGCAGGAGCCAGAATCCAGTACAAAAAGAGTTCTCGAACTTATATCGGAATTTGGTCGGGTGGCGGGATTTAGGTTGAATAAACAAAAAACTAAGGTTCTGACCAAAAATTTAACAAACACAGAAACAGAGGGGTTTCAGAGAGAAACAGAACTGAATGTGGTTAAAAAAGTGAAATACCTTGGGATTTATTTGTCCTCCAAGAATTTGAATTTATTTAAGGATAATTATGAGAAATGTTGGTTGGAAGTTAAAAAGGATTTAGAAATTTGGTCAAGATTGAAACTTTCCTTGTTGGGAAGAATCGCAGCGATAAAAATGAATGTGTTGCCGAAAATGTTATTTTTGTTTCAAACCTTACAGATCGTGGACAGAGTGGACTGCTTTGGAAAATGGCAGAAGGATATATCTAGATTTATCTGGCAGGGCAAAAAGCCCCGAATAAAGTTTAAAATATTAACAGATTCAAAAGAAAGAGGGGGGTTTGCCCTGCCGGACCTGAGGTTGTATTATGAAGCTGCAGCCTTCTGCTGGCTGAAAGATTGGTTCTTGTTGGAAAACACTGATGTCCTAGATCTGGAAGGTTTTAATAATGCTTTTGGATGGCACGCATACCTATGGTACGACAAGGTTAAAGTACATAAATTGTTTAAAAGTCACATTGTCAGAAAAGCAATTTTTGCAGTCTGGATGAAATATAAAGACTTACTAGAGAGTAAAACTCCGAGGTGGCTATCACCAGTGGAGGCCAAGGCCCGAAAAAGACCCAATATGGAGGCCTATTGGCCGAAATATTGGGAACTGACTGAAAAAATTGGAGACAATTGGAAGTTGCAGAGCCAGGACAAACTAAAAAATAAGGTGCGAGATTGGTTACATTATGCTCAAATTCAAGAGGTTTTCAAAATGGATAAAAAAGTTGGTTTCCAGGTGGAAAAGTCGAAACTAGAGATAGAATTGTTAGAACCAAAGACAAAGCTGTTATCTAGAATGTATAACTTGCTGCTTATGTGGAACTTACAGGATGAGACAGTTAAATCTGCTATGATTAAACGGGCACAGGATGTTGGACACAACATTATGTTTGAAGACTGGGAAAGGTTATGGAACACCGGAATGAAATTCACGGCAAGTACGGCCTTGAAGGAAAACATTATGAAAATGATATACCGGTGGTACATGACCCCAGTCAAGTTAGCTAAGATACACCACCTGTCTGACAATAAATGTTGGAAGTGTAAGGAAGCAGAGGGGACTTTCTTTCACCTCTGGTGGACATGCCCAAGGGTTAAGGCTTTCTGGGAAATGATTTATAATGAGTTGAAAAAGATATTTAGGTATACCTTTCCCAAGAAACCAGAGGCCTTCCTGTTGGGCATGGTAGACCAGAAAGTGTCAAAGAAGGACAGAACTTTGTTTATGTATGCTAGTACAGCAGCAAGAATACTTATCGCAAAGAACTGGAAGACACAAGATTTACCCACGCTGGAGGAATGGCAGACGCAGTTGATGGACTACATGGAGATAGCTGAACTGACCGGCAGAATCCGAGATTTGGATGTAGAAACAACTGAGGCGGACTGGAAAAAGTTTAAAGACTACTTGCAAAAGTATTATAAACTGTATGAATCTTAAGATTGTGCATGATTTCGAAATGATACGCTTTAGCAATTATGATTAAGTAAATAGTAAACTAAGTGATAAAAGAGAAAAGGAGATAATATGAACTGAACATGTTACGTTTATTTTAAAGGTATAAAAACTGTGACACAATATATTGAATTTAGATACATAACATGTAAAAGTTACAATAAGGTATGACATAAGGTAACAAATTGCTGACATTGTTAATATAAAGAACGCAGAATCGGAAGGGGTGGGGAAGTCCAAATTGGGATTTTTGTTAAAAAAAAAAAAAATGGTTTCTTGTAAATTCCTTATCTGCTTGCAATGTATAAAAGTTGGAAAGAAACGTAATAAAAAATATTATAAAAAAAAAAAAAACTAATTGCTGGGGAAATCTGAGGTACATAAAATAACTAATACAAAGCAAACTGGCGTTGGAACAAATTGTTGGTTTGAGTTACAGTATTTATACAGCAAAGATAAAACACACAGTTATGGACAGAATGGAAACAACGTGCCAAGTGAAATTGGGAACCAATTTAATCCTAAAGTGGCCCAGATTTTATCTACATGACTGTCAGCAATGGTGGGCTATTTATCACCTCTGTTGAGGGGGACCATTGATATACTGACTTTAATGTGACAAATATCCTCTCTTAATATGACTGCTACTGCTATATCACCATCAGGATGTGTGACATTACAGAGTGTAAGAACACAACCCTGCTCCAAGAAGGCTGCAGACTAAAATTGGACATGGAAAGCATAGGAAGGGGAGGCAGGGATAAATAGGAAAAAGTATGTGTGATTGTTTCATGTGTGATTGTGTGTGTGTAAACCAGTGTAAAGACTATGTTGAATGTGCAGGTACTCACCCTCTACCTTCAAAAATCATTCAGATTATAATACAGTCCCTTCTAACTGGCAGTTTCCATGCCATCTGCATATATATATATATATATATATATATATATATATATATATAAAAAATATTTAGAGTAGAGGCTTAAATTCTTTTCTAGTGGCACTTTGGAACATACCTGCATGTTAGTTTCACTTCCCAAACAGCTGTCTGGCAGCTTCACCAAGCCTTTCAGATAGTGGCATAAACAATAGGGTCAGGTTGACCTGAAGTGGGTAAAAAGCTATGTAATTACAAGTGACACTGACCTTCACAGCTATTGGAGTTTTGTCCCCCAGACTTGTGCCAACATCATATCTGAACCAACACAGTGCCATTTATAAGATTATTTAAAAGGCTGTTTTCTCCCCAACAAGAAAGGTGTGAGGTCAAATGCAACAGGCTTAGTAACTTAAGACCCTATCAAGATCCACCTGCCTGACCAGATCTAGGATTGTTAGATTGTGCAATTTGGGCTTCAAATGCCATAATGTTGTAATTTCATAATAATGTTCTATTAAGTCTAACAAATGGTTGAAACCACTAAAAAATCCCTGATTTATTTTGCTCACCTACTCCTACCCAACTTTACAACCTAATCAGTGGCGTAGCGTGGGGGTGCAGGGGGGGCCGGCCGCACCGGGCGCAACATCTGGGGTTAGGGCAAATCCACGGGTTAGAGGGCGCAAATCCACAGGTTAGGGGGCGCAAATTACTTGCCTTGCCTGACAACCCACGCTACGCCACTGAACCTAATGCACATAATCCTCCACAAGCAAATAGCAGAGATTTGATAAAATAGGGTATCCATGTCCAGGATCCCAATGGCTAAATTGGCGTCTGGGGGGGATTTTGAAAAATTGGCAAAATGTCTGGGTTTTTGCCAACAGAACCAAGAAGTATGTGTTTGAGTATCACTCTTTGCCTTTTCTGGGTGAATTCTGAAAAGGTTAATTTCCCTCAAAAATCTCAAGAACTTTGATGCCAATAGGGTTTTCTTGAAATATGGCAGCCCTATAATAAAATAAATTCAAAAAATACTGATTTCCCACACTGTCTCACCAGAGGGAAGATTATATCCAGAATCCAAATATAGCATATAATAATGGTGGTGGTAACAATAGTATTTCTGTACCACTTTTAAAGCAGTATACAAAAATAAATCCATTTAAAACAGATAAACCAAATCACAGATAATAGGACAGAAGGGCATAGTGGGGCCTATATAAGAGAAGATGGTCCTTCAGATGCAAATGTCAACAGTGACAATCTTAAACTTATTCATATCCATTTTACAACTTAATGAGCTTCTTTGATCCCCCAGTTGCTTTGGATAGACTCTTCAAAAAAAAAAAAATCTTCAGGAATCATTGTAAACATAAGGGGTGAAATTCAGTGTTGCACCATCTTGATTCATTCAGGACAAGCTTTTAAGCTTCCCAGTTGGAACAATTCCCCGTCTTCTCCCCCCTCATGCTGCTCTGGGGGTTCTCGCAACCCCCCTCTCCAGAGTCAATTTCAGGGAAAATCTATGCAAGGCCTCTTTAGTTGGCTCCTACCCATGGAATGCCCACAGGGTACTAATAGAGCTGGATGGCGATGAGCCACAGTGCATAGATGCTTTACTACAGGACTGATAGAAAGAAAATGAAACATGGGATTTTGCTATCTCATTTGCATTTAAACTTGTAGCTTCCATAGTCTAGAAGTTTGAAAAGCCCCCTCCTCCTTTCTTAAGTTTTTTAACTCTGTAGAACATTTTTACAAGCTGCACCTTTCTGATGCCTCATTAACATAGCCACTGTAAACACAATGGTACAGTTGATGTGAACCACATCAACACAATTTCCAGATCCTGCCATTAATCATTTCTCCTGTCGGGAGCACTATTTTAAACCTTTCTCCTCCTATGGAGATGCCAAACCGGCAAAGTCTCTTAAAAAGGAAGAAAGAATGTCACACAGCTTTTACATCTGCTTAAAGCTAACTGAAGGGTGATGCATATAAACACCTCATTTAGAGAGAACACCGGCATAAAAAGTTGACAGGCGAGAAAAAGCAATTGAAAAGATTAATTCGCTAGGATGTGGGTGCTGAGATAAGCTCCTGAGATGCAGCATCTTGTTTTCAATGATGTCTCCAAATGTGGCTATGGTCCTAAGAACATTTAATTATGTTTAAAGCAGCGAAAGAAAGAGCTGCAGTGTTTAAAATGATAGCATAGCTAGGACTTTGCACACACGCCCAGAGCTTCCATCTTTAAACAAAAGATATTTATCTTTAAACAAATTTGGTTGGTGTTAGATGTTTTGGGAGACACAGAGTTCCCACCAAAAATGTATTATTTATAACTTATTATTTTCCTATAATGATATACCACTTTTCTTCTAGCATGGAACTCAAGGTGACATCATCTGGTTCCCACAAAGTCTCCCATGCAGGCATTAACCAGTTCCAAACCTACTTAGCTTCACCAAGGTGGTGGTGTCTGCTGCTTTCAGACCATACCTGGGACCCACCCTAATGGAAGCACTGTCAACTTCTTCACCACTAAGTTGTAGTTTCACTTGTCCCTTGTCAGGAGGAGTGTCCATATAACCTGCCTCACCTGTTCTGTGAATGGGTGCTGGACAAGGGAGTCCATTTGAGCATCCCCATGACATGTCATTATACATAATGGTACATCTGTTCTCCCAGCCTCCCAGGTGTTCCAGCTGTTAGTGCTAGTATTACTACTACCCATATTGTTGTGGCATAGAATCATAGATTCATAGTCATAACTGGTGGCTCAGTCTTCAAGGTTTCACATGAGACTTCATTGATTTTGGTGCAAGATACTAGCACAATCACACCTCTAGAAATCAGTCTGGTTTTTTTACTTTGCCAGTATCAATATATATCAATGTGACTCAGTGTCTGCAATTTCAGTCTTCTTCACTTTAGTTAGGTTGCATGTCTTTCAAAATGTTCTACTGTAGACTTCCATGTAATCTATTACCAAGGTAGGTTTTCTAATTGTTATGTCTAACAACAACCATCCATGATAGCCTGGATATTACCAAGGAGGAAAAATAAAAGGGATTCAACAGCTCCATCCATTTGTATAGGGGTGTTGCATAAATTTCAGGAACAGAGAAACGTCTTCCAGGAACAAATATTAGAAAGAGAGATGATTCAACAAAGACATTGAAAATAACATTTAGACAGAAATGCACTAAGTTAATTCTTATCATCTAACAATGACACCTTAAACCTTCCTAAGCCATATCAGAAAACAACTCCTGTGTGTACCTAAAGATGAATTTACAGATCACATGAACAATTGTGTTATTTACCGTTAACAGCTGATAACTCAAATCTATTAAACCAGTAGCATCAATGATTGCAAATTAATACATTCCCACAATTTTCCAAGTGAAGGGCATGGGGGGGGGGATTCTGGAAGCAGTTAACACAGATATGAGCACTAAACTTTTGCTTAATTCCACTGTGTCGTGAAAGATCACATAAAATAAGAAAATGAACAGGTAAGGAAATGTTATGAAGGTAGAATGAAGTGTAGTCTGGATCACATACCTTCCAAGTTCCCTGGAAAAAACAGGACATTCCATTTTTTCATGTGAGACCTCTGAACATTTTGGGTGCCATGCTCTCACACTGTGCTCTCCCTCCCCCCGTGCTTTTTTCAGGGCTGCGATCTCGTGTGGCAAAAAGATCCCACGCTTTTTTTATTGGGACAAGAATGAGGTGCAGGTCATGTGACTTGCCGGGGAACATGTGCTGGTTTTGGGTTGGGTACAGTTGGGTGGTATGTTAATGCAGCCAGTGACATTCTAGACTAATGCAGAGAGTTCCACACGGAGAAAAGTGATAGGCCTTCAATCCTAGCTGAAATATTAGTGACACTGATATATGCATGGGGAGAAAGTTGCCACAGCTTGACTTTAGAGTCCTAGCAATTAAAATATACCTCAGTTTGACAGGAGTTAGACTTCCTGGTAATATCATAAATATGCAGGAAAGCAGGTGTGATTGAATGCTTTCATGTCAGGAAATAGGGTCCAGATGATCCAACACAGAGGCATTTAGAGAACATTGTTGTGTTCATTCACAGCAAGATCAATAGATATTGGACAAAGACTGTTTCTTCCTGAGGCGTCAGAGTTACGGTAACCAACATTGTAATCTGTAAATGCTCCATATATATTGAATTCACACATGAATTCCTGACCAGACCCATTCAAGGATAACAAAAAGACCCATTCAAGGATAACGAAAAGCACTAATTAAAGACTATGAGGCATAAAGAACCAGAATCACTCCACCACCACCCCGCCCCTCTCTCTGAGCAGGAGGGAGGAGTTCTTCTGAAAAGTAGAAAGCACTTGATCTCATTGCCAGGCCAAAGTGTCTGTACACAAAACTCAATTTCATGTTGGATAAGAATCCTTATTTTTCTGGTCATGATTATATATTCTCAGCAAGTAATTTTATTCTTTGTTATGTTTTGTGTTGATGCTGTTTGTTTAATTCTGAAACTTCTTTGGGGTCAGATAATGAAAAGCAGGATCTTCTAATAAATAAAAACATTAATTATATCTAAGCACTCATTCCCTCACATGCTGAGATGGTGAAAGGATTCTTTATCCTCCTCCCCTTCCCTACCAAACAGAAAGGACTTTGGATAGGTACTCTCTTCATTTGCCATCTCAGGCTCTCTGAAACATTGAGACAGTACTTTTAAAGTGCTCGCTTTGGCAGCACATATACTAAAAGAAAATACTTTTTAAATCACTACATGAAGACACAATAATTGTTCCAGTGACTTTGACAAGAGCTTTCCCCATATGCACTTCAACTGCTCTCTTCTGTATATGAAAAGTATGAAAATGGGAGTGAACTGCTGAGTGGTTTGGGGGGGAGGATTAAGGGCTGTACTTAGGGCTGCATGGGAAACCTGTGGGGTCTGGATTGAGCCCCCTTGGCATTAGTTTCCTATTCCCACTCTGTGGACAACTGCAAAGGGAATTAAGAATTATTACAACAAAACCACATCCCATTATCTTCCCATCACAGCAAATGATGTGGCATGTTCAAGAGCTTGTTACTGTAATTGTGTGATTCGTTTTGCAGTCTGGAAAATCCATCATGGCCACATTATCAAGAGACATTTAGAGAGAACTCTTCCCGGACTGCCAGCTCTTTGGATGGTGCACAATGAATTACATTTAAAAGCAGACAGTCCAGTCACAACCAATGTAATAAAAACAGTATCTTTTCTGCTGAGAAGAAACGTTTAATTGGGTAGGAATGACCCAGGCAAGAAAAACACACGTGCAGGAAGTAGATCAAGTTCTAGTTGGTATGTTAACTGAACAGCACAGGAGCTATTGGGGTATGGCTACCTCCTATATCATACCAGTAACTTCCCACTCTAGACTAACTCTAAGTCAAAGGCTTGCAATGCAATGGGAAGTAACCACAAGGGATGTGCACTGACCGCAAGGTTCAGTTCAGCCTCTGGTCCAGTGATTTGGAAAACAGCCATCCTCGATCCAAAGCACTTCAGAGGCTGGCCAATTCAGTTTGGGGTGTGAGACTGAATCAGTTTTGGGAAAACAAAGCAACGTGTGCACGCAGGCACACACACACATCTCATTTACGTACTATGGCAAAATAAAAAACAGCTCCCTCCCCCTTTTGACAAACTGGATGAAGTTTATAGGCATGGTAATCCCTCCAGAGTGGATAAAGTGACAAACTGGTCCAGGAGTTTCTGTACTGGACACCTTTAACATTTTGGAAGGGGAGGAGGAGATCCTAAGGGGATCCATTGTGTCACATATCAAAAGCGACAGTGGCTTTCCTGCAAGAGAAGATAAGAGCTTCAACTGGCATACCAGACTAAGCTGGTGAAAAGCACTGCTTTTTACCTATGGCACTGGGAGTCAGAAGGAACTGTTCCTCAGTGGTAGAGCACATAATTTTCTGCTCCTTCCTTCAGCCTAGTCATTCAGGTACCCAGTTTACATTATCTCAACTCTTTTTGAAGGATTGTGTAAAGTGAGTAGTTACTCAGATTTCAATATGGTATGCCACCTACATTGGAAGACATCTAGAGAGCAGGCAGACCAGTCAGCTAATGCGGAAACCTGGGCTTGGTGGTTAACTTTCATGGATTTATCCAGCCTCTGATACCACGATATTATGGAGGATGGGTAACTCAGTGACATGCAAGAGTACAAAATAATGCAGCACGTAAATTTATCTGCTAATTCAGGATAGGTATAATCAGAAAAGCTTATTTGTTTGTTTTGCATTCTCTCATCAAGTATGTTGAGGCCAAGTGCCTGCAGGGGGATCTTGATACCAAGATTTATTCTAAGGCAACAAGATGGGAGAAAATAAAGGCATAAACAACACTTAATTATTCAGGCATTGTGATTGCTCAATCTCCTGCATTCATAAAAATGGCAAGCAGAATGGTTACTGCTCCTCTTTCGTTTGGAATGTACCTTCAGTAAACATTGTCTTGCTTAATGAAATTTATATGCTGGGTAAGAATATTATAAATCAAAGATGTTCAAGGCAAGTAGCGTTTCCTACAACAAGCCTATTTAACATTTTGATGAAAGAATGACTGCATCGAGTGCCTATCTACGATAAAAGATAATTCATTCTGCTTTGCTTGAAGTATGGGGAAGTCTTTCCAAAGAATATTAGTGCACTGGATTTTCCCAATTCTCAGCTATGGTAATTCATTTTTATGAACTTCTCAGAGACATTATAACGTATATCTCCACTTGGGTGATTGTGTTCATTTCCATACACATGTAGAGCAATCCCTACCAAAGTCCCATCTAGTCAAGGACTCTGTTTACACAATGGCTAACCAGATGCCAAAGGAAAGTCCACAAGCATGACACGAGGACAAAATCACCCTCCAGACAGTAATACCCAATTTGTGCACTCAAGTCAGAAGGATCATTCATCCATTTCTGGAGTAGTGTGACTGCTGCTTCTCCACAGCTTCGGCCGATGCTTCAAAGTGTTGTTTTCCTCTGTTTTAGCAAGGAGGAGTTTGCATCAAAAACTGATAAAATAAAGGAAAATAATTTTCATTTTAGCAGCACCTTGGAAAGTGCTTTGAAGTCCCATTTCTGGGACTTCAAGACACCTTGAACCTTATGTCCTTACGAAATCAGGAGACTGTCTGGTGGCTGGCCCCACCCACTTGTCAGATTTGACCTTCAGTGCCACTCCTGCCTCCAGCTCATGGAGCCAAATGGTTTCCCCAAGCCTGCTCAAGAACTTCACCACAAAAATGATGTAAAAACCAGGATCTTGTACTGTGTGAAGCACCTTTCAGAGTCATCAAGACTATTTCTATGTACATGATGCCAACTCTTTGGTATCAAAGCTGAAGTTGTACAATAAGGGTTAATTCAATGTAGTGCTAAGCAGATTGTCTGTTCAGCACCAGGATTTCTCCTTGCACAATAGAATTATCTCTTCTTCTTCTGCACACCTCCTAAATCCGTTATCAGATTCCCCCAACCAGAGCAGATTTGGGGATGTCACGGGGCACATGCACTAACAATCCTAGCACTAGTGGAAAAATGGAGTTGAATACTCTCCTAAGTGCGGACATATAAATATACCAAGGACAGTCTAGTCTGAAAATCATATAAACTACATTCCACATAGGATAGCAGTTTATTTTGTAACCGCACGCACACACACACACAAATACTTTAAAGCTTTTGATCAGCTGTAGAGTTGACATGTCAATTAAGAAGGCTCCTATGTTACTAAAAAATGCAAGCAGCGTGTTACAGTTGCTTTTGATCTATGAAAAATTTGGGAATTATCCTAGAAGATATCATTACCATGCAGTCTGGCAAGCAATTGTAAGGGGTGGCCTTTGATACTTACTGACGTGGTGAGCTGCTTTGAACTTGACAGTTGTAAGCTGAGCACATAGTCCATATGCCTCAAGTTTTCAATTCCTCTAAAACAGCACCTGGTTGAAAATAAAAATGCTCCCCCCCACCCCCCACTGGAAGTGTGTGCACATTTTTTGAACACTCATGTGGTGAATTTATTTGTAGAGTGCCTTACCCAAGAACTGACCTCATGAAAACTCCGAACAGAACTTTAGTTTTAAAAGTGACTGGAGATTTGGCTTGAGAAGATTTTAAAATGAATTCAAAGAGGGAAATGCAGTGTGCTTGAACTGGTGACCACTTTCCTTATGACTACTTTCGCACCAAGACTCTCTTTCAATTCCCCCAAGTATCTGTGTGGGCAGCTTTCAATTAGGAAACACTGGATAACGTTTGGGTGCTCAGAACAAACATGTGTGAGGCCTAGATCATAGAGTAAGGCTTTGTTTTTATCTGGCTATTTATTAAAGCAATCTTTTTTGTCCCCTGCTCTTTGTTTTTTAAGCTGGATATGGTTTATGGTTATCCCCCAAGGATGCGATAAGGAAATATGCAATAAGCACTCGGCTTTACACCTCATTAGCAGTAGATTTGGGGATCTGTCTGCAAATGTGTTGCTGCTAGGACTGGTTGCTGGCACGCCATGAGGAATG